>NC_044506.1:9734450-9796950 GCF_902362185.1 Chanos chanos | reverse complement strand
TTTTTAACATGGTTGGCATGACAACTCCATTTTTTAAGCTACGGAAAAAGACATTTACCATATAGTCTCGCTTGGTTTTAAACGATTGTACCTGCGAGAGAGTAAAATGCCTGATACTAAACGCCAAAAATTACAAGTTATGAGGAACAAAACAAATATGCCTAGGTGGTGCTTCTGGGTTCTGTCAACCCCCTCTGGTTATTTTTGCTCAATGACTTTACCGGAAATCATACTCAAAAAAGAGAAGAACCAAATGCTCTCAGAGTGTACATAATAATACAATGTCTTCTCCCTTATGTAGAGCATCATGTCAAGTTGTTCCATCTTCCTTTTCCACATTTGCGCACATTTCCACAAGTTTCTGTGTGTGTGTGTGTGTGTGTGTGTGTGCGCGCGTGTGTCAGTATGTTCATATTCCAAGGAGCTAGAACCTAAATTGTAAAACATTCCCTCCAGACGTCATAGTGCCACAGCCTTGGCGAAGCGCGTGTTTGTGTTTCAGGAACTGCCATCTCAAAGTTGGTGCTGCACCATAAATGCTGTGGCTGAAGGCTCCCCCAGGTGAAAGGCAGGGATGGGGGGGGGGGGGGGTGTTGCTGAAGGACCACATATACGGGTTACAGGATGGCAGAAGAGGTGTGATCCATTGCTACCTCCTTCTCTCTTCCCCACCTCCCTTCTTTCCTAACTGCTCCCTCTCTCTCTCCTTCACCCTTCTTGTGCCCTCTACCTCTGTGCAATTTCCTGTTTCCAAACACAGGCCTGCCAGGAAACAAAAAGTTCTCACAGTAAGTAGTGAATGATGGGAGCACACAGACGGCTTTGCAATAGATTCACAGACTTCAGGTAACACACCCCTCCGCAAACTTTCATTTGGAGCCAGTTCATCTTGTCTGAGGATGAAGACTTTGAGGGGGTGGGGGAAGAATATCAATTAAGTCACAAAGGCGTGGGCTAAGAATTCCCTTGTCATTGCTGCCATGGCAACCACTACGTGTCCTGCCTCTGCATGAGCGGAACGAGCTTACGGTGATCTCGAAAACGGCCGATGCCGACATCATTTGGTGCCGTCACACGTGCTGCTAACGACGAACGGCGACAAGCAAACCAGTATCATCGCCGCTCCCCCTTTAATAGCAGCGTGTGAGTCAAAACAGTATGAGGGCGGCAGGCGAGAAAACCAATCAAACCGTCATTTAGCACACTGAACTATACCATACATTTATACTTGTCACAATAGCCCAGCAAACATGCAAATGAGGAGAGCGGGTCCCCGTCACCTTTACTTTCCTCATACAAACGAAAACCAAGGCCTACGTCATAAGTTATAAAAAACCTCACAGCATTTTCTAGTCTGTGTCCACGTAATAGCAGGCACATCTGCGAAGTCTGAGAGTACACCTCTGTAAGATTTCCATTACGCTCTGCCTGTACTCGCGCTGTGCCAGATCTGGTCACCCACACCTGTTCAGCTGCTCTAACATACTTAACAACCACTCACTTAACACCCCCCCACCCCACCCCACCCCACCCCCCAAAAGCCAAAGACAAGAAAAAAAGAGGGCTAACGTTGCCACGAGAGGACGACCGTGATGACCCCACGACCCTTTGCTTTTGTTTTTCCGCTGTCCGAGTTGTTGTGTCTCGTTGTGTTTTTGCGACGAATTCCTTCAGAGTGAAGTGGCTTCCCCTACAGAAAGGTATTTTCCCACTGCCCCCTGAGAGCTACCCAATGCTGAGTCATTTATGAGTACTCATAAGCCGCAGTACTTCAGAGCTCTGGAGAGACCCTCTGCACCACTCACTTCACTGCCCTCCATTTACAATCCACACACGTTCTGTTTTGACAAATAACTGTGTAGATGGCTAAAGGTTAAAGTCATTTGCCTGATAGTGTGTTACTTGTTATTACATATTGAGAGTGATGGCTCTTGCTATGCTCTCACACACACACACACACATATACACACACCAAGAGAGCGTAGGACTAACGCGGAGGCAGATAAAACCCGACGCAGGCCTGATGTATGGGGACAGGAGGCTGACAGTTGTAGGAGCTAAGAGCTACAGAGCATCGACGCTCTTAAAGCTGGAAAGAGGGGGTCCACGGCAGAGCCGAGATGATATCCAACCGGACAGCAGCTCCTTTTCCCTGTCACAGTGTGTGTGTGTGTGTGTGTGGTTACATGAAGTACTACACGTTACGCAACACAGAAACACAGACCCACAGATCTTGACAAGCACGCAAGAGACGCACATAAATACCGATACGACATACACATGCAAACACAGTCACAGACATACACACGCAAACACAGTCACAGACATACACACACAGACACAGTCACAGACATACACACACAGACACAGTCACAGACATACACACGCAGACACAGTCACAGACATACACACACAGACACAGTCACAGACATACACACGCAGACACAGTCACAGACATACACACGCAGACACAGTCACAGACATACACACACAGACACAGTCACAGACATACACACACAGACACAGTCACAGACATACACACACAGACACAGTCACAGACATACACACGCAAACACAGTAGTCAAACACACGCAACAGTCACAGACATACACACGCAGACACAGTCACAGACATACACACACAGACACAGTCACAGACATACACACACAGACACAGTCACCTGTACTTAACACTTTTGGCCATTAGTTTCTCATTGTTAACTGTCAAAAAAAAGATAATCCATTAAGCAAATTTCACACTTCAATGCAATTAACACACATTTCATTGTGTATGCAAATGAACTGTGGATCACATGAGGTGAGAAAAAACCCTTTCTGTGCTTGTTTTTGTTTTTAAAACACCCTAAATGCAAGCACAACGTTGTTTCAACGTTGTTTGACCCACTAAATCCCGACCTCCGCCCTTCCCACACATTCAAAAGGTATTCACTAAAGGATTCCTGTAATCTAACAGACAACACTCTTAATCCCAAGATATTCTGCCAGGAGAGAGGAAGATAAAAAAAAAAAAAAAAAAAACCCTACACGACACAGACAGAACTGGGTCCCACGAATGAGCAATTACACTGGAACCACTGTCTTCTCTGTACCTCATCATAAGCAGATGGATTTCTTTTCCTCCAGGATAACATGTTTTTTGCATTATCACCAGAGTGACCTTGGTGAACTTTACATTTGCCATTGCCCAAAGTCCATTTTCCAAGTGTGCACTCACACCCGTCATTGTCCTACAGGGAATCTAAGGAAACATGATATTTCTCACCTGCGGGATTTAACAACCACCACAGATATCTCTCATAGGGCACCAATCAGAAGAGAGGATGAAGGGGATACGGAGGTGGGGTGGGGGGGGGGGGGCTGTATTACTAGAAATACTGTAACCTCTCATTTCTTATTACTGTCAGTCTGTGATGCACAATGCCTCAAACCATGGGGGAGGAAGAATCTGCAGTTGGTCTGAGTATCCCATTACTCAACTGTCTTTCGTAATCAACAAGCTCATCATCCACTACAGTGTGCATTGCTATCTGCTTCAGTCAACTTCTTTCCCAACACTGGACTCTCTCTCTCTCTCTCTCTTTCTCTCTCTCTCTCTCTCTCTGCTTACAGACCTAATAGAACAGACAGGACTGGGGGGTGGGGGGGTGAGGTCAAAAGAGAGAGAGAGAGAGAGAGAGAGAGAGAGAGAGAAGTCGATTCTGCACCGCAGTGCTCTGAGTTCCACTGCTTTTGGCAGAGTTTCATTTCCCAAAAGCTTCAGGCAGCATAAAGTAAAGCACTCAAGCAAATCCGGCCCATGCTGCACTTTAGGAGGACGCTCCCGAGGATGCTTAGTGCTCCACTAGGTACAGGAGAGATGAAGGAGGGCGCCTCTTTTTTTGGGGGGGGGGGAGGGGGATTCACACAATGCAAAGTGTGTTTCTAGGTTGCAGACAGGAGCAGGGTGCAGTGTGTGTGCGTGTGTGTGCAGTTGATTCTTTGGTAGGAGGAAAGAACTCGACCATTACAGTGTGCCTGAGGCTGGTCTTAATAATGCATGGAAGTAAAGGGGGGGGGGGGGGGGTACACTGAGTGACGAGTGAGGAGAGTTTTGAATGCAGGACCACTTGTGTGTAGAGTCCAGGATAAACCTGAGGACCTGCCCCCTAAGCCGCAACTGCGGCAGGACACGCTGCAACGTGTTCTTGTACCAAATCACCTGTCAGTGAAAACAGTCAGAAATTAATCCACCGCAAACCGAAATAAAAATAACCTTTAAATATGTTCGCACTGATAGACTTGAACACACACATACACAGGCACACTCTCTCATGCATATACACACAAACGCATCGTGCCTGCAATTTATCAATTAAAAAAACAAACATTCGTTGATCTTACACATCACACTCACACAAACACTAAACATTTCAATTTGTTACCCATTCAGCGCACACGTACAAACACACAGCCATCGATTATAAACGTCTCACTGCCGCCCACCTAACCATAAACACAACACACAAACATATCATTAACCTGAGCTGTCAATGCAACACATGCATACAAACACCCCAACACAAACAGTATGTGTGTGTGCGTGCATGTGCGCATGTGTATGTGTGTGCGTGCGTGTGTGTGTGCGTGCGTGTGTGTTGTGTGTGTGTGTGTGTGTGTGTGTGTGTGTGTGTGTGTGCGTGTGGCTGCCCCTGCAGGAAGCCGTGGGTGGTAGAGGCAGCAGACAGCCTCCTGATTGTAGTGACTGCGTGGGCACCCTTTTGAAAAAAGGATATAGCGAGTATTCAGGTGATGAAGGTTGTGGTGCTGGTGGCGTGTTAAGGTGTGGAGGGGGTGGGTACTTGACACGACAGCTGATAGCTCCATCTCCTCTAGACCAAACTTACTTCTAATCAAATCTGAAATCTCCGCCGCAGGAACAAAAACACAGGCTGCCAAAGTAGCACGCGCCAGCCAATAAAACGGTGACCTCAAAACCTTTAATCTGATTTATACAGTCTAGTAAGCCAAATGTCAAGAGATGCTCATTTTTTTAGGACATGTGGCAAACATAAAACACTGCTTTCTGTATACAGTAACAACATTGTTATGGCAAGTAAATTGTGGTGATAAACATTTGTTGTGTTTTCATGTCCTCTGGCACCCTTAAATGTTTGTCTTACAGAAATCAGATATGAAAAGAAGGTATGATATGAAACAGGACAACATACAAATGCACACACACACACACACACACACAGACACACACATGCATGCGCTACTGCGCAAAGGAGAAGAGGTAGGGACATCTCTATAGGAGAGGCGTGATTTTTAGCTTAATGCCGTCCAATTAACTGAGAAATTCTTCACCAACCCACAAGACTACGATGAAGAGAGCATTCGTTCTCAACCATTCATTATGACTTCCAACTCCCCCTCCCCAGTTCCTCAGTCTACTCACATAGGCTTTTCCCGCTCACATATGCTCAGTGCCTAATGCTGTTTTCTCAATGAAAAGCTCAGATGGTGGATTTCAGTTCAGTCATATGACTCAGACCAATACACATCTTCTCATGCCACTTAATTATTCATCAATGGGTGTCCTACCTGACAGATCACCACTCGCTGGACTAAATAATTGATAATCCTTTAACGACCTGTTTTGCATCTGTGATTAAAACAGCATTCAAGAGCTTCTGTGCATTTGTCCATTTTCTCTATCAATGCACTTCCTCTGAAGTGCCTACCTCTTGACAGGAGTGTGAGAGTGACCTCCACAGAGACAAATACATTGTTTATTAAGCGCGCTACAGCACAACACGCTGCAGCTCATTAGTGTGCAGTTAAACACAAATTAAAGCTCCCACAACGCATTCATAAATCATGTATCTAAACTGCTTACGCTCATGTAATACCGGAATGTGCATTTGTTTGCTGCAAAAGGCACTGAGACATTACAGCATGCTCCACTGCACAAAAACACCTACTGTTCACTCAACAAAAAAAAAAAAAAAAAAATGAAAACAGGAAATAAAAACATCAAATGTCACCACCATCACCATCACCCCCCGCACCCCCCATTAAGGTTGAATATTCCAAAGCTCCTCTCAGACCAGGGGGACAAGAAATTAAAAAAAAAAAAATTGGCTGTCATTGTTGTCTTACTGGGTACATGTCATATGGTTCGCTTATTGTGACGTCTTCACATTCATATGCACAGTAACTGTACTAGCAAACTCACTATGGCTAACAGATCTCAATAGAAACACACCACACTGGTTGGAGTGTAAATGAATTCTACACGATGCTATTTGGATTGGAGAACAGAGACAGAGAGAGTGTTGCGGAAGCCTTGCGAAGACAAAAGGCATCTTAATGCATTCTGTAATCATGTTAATTAATTAGAAATACTTTGCCCGAGGTTGGCCGTCTCCGCATACTTCACAAAAGCTAAGCGCTTCGTCGATGTGGTAATTAGCCAAGGCAATTAGTTTAGAGACGTCTGCCACTCACAGCATCGCTAAGCGAGAGGAGAGTTTCAGTTTCATACAACCGTTTTTAGAGTCAATAAAGAAATAAGTAAATAAATAAATACAGGAAGACCTCTCAAAATCAATAACCTCTGTTGTCAACAGTGAAATACTAAAGATTCAGTATCAACCTGTACCTGATGCAAATTCAGTACAATTCACAGATGTCACAATCTGTAAATCTGTTATTAGAAAGGACTGAGAAGTATTGCATAATATGACAAGTGTTCGTTTTTTTTTTTGTTTTTTTGTTTTTTTTTCTTTTCAGTTCAGAAGGAGTTTCGCAAATATATACATATAAAAACCAATCACTAACCTTTCTTTTTCCATCGGCCAGGCTCTTCTTTTTAAATGACTTTTTATCTTCAGTTCTGCAGTCTTAAAAAAACAACTGGTCGCCACTCTCATGTCGAGCATCTTTTCTCTGTTCTTCTCTCTTGTCTGTGTAACTGTCCATTTATTTTCTGTGTGTTACTATGCTTTTGAGTGACAGCGCGCTGACTGCACCCTGTCGCTTCCTCTTTCATCAAACCCAGTCATAAGGCTGTGACACTTAGCAGCAGTCAGCTCTGAGCAACCACATCTCCCCGAGGCCCCGCAGCAGACAACAGCACTGCTGTACAGTGACTTTCATGTTTACACGTTCCGTGATAAACTCACAAAGGAAAGCCACAGTGTTATGTGTTTTTTAAAAAAAAAAAAAAAAACGACAGTGCGGCTTTACACCATATACGACTGTCATGTAACAACGGCAACGGATTTACGGATGCTTAACGCAAACTCTTATTCCTCTGTAGTCAAAAAATAACTGGAACCTTTAGACCGACTCTATAGTTCTATAGTTACAGAAACAGGAAACTTTGCAATGACTCTCTTGTTCTTCAGATAAAGTAAACGAAAAGCTTCGCACTGACTCGGTAGTGCTGTAGTTACACTGACTGTAATTTGGTAAAGAAAGCTTTTGACTGCCTCTTTGCACCTTCACACTGCCTGCATGTTTACATGTTAAAAGACAATAATGTTTTTATATTGTATCCACAACTGCGCTGCTCCACGCTTTCTTTTTACTGTCGTTTCTGTACAAAAGGAAACTGGACGTCTCTCACCAATTCATCTCTCACCAAGAGTGCCACACGGACTTTATTTGAGTGACAGCATGTGTCTACACACACAAAAAAAGTACTTTTTTTTCTCTGGTCTTCTCTCTCAGTAGGAAAAACTGAATCAGTTGCTACCTAAAATATGAAAGACCCCTTTATAATACAAGTTAAAAAAATCTCCATTCAAATGCATTTCAAAGCTCTTTTTTTTTGTTAATGAGAAGTTCCAAGAGTGAGGGTGAGAAGTTGAAAGTAAAACACATGCTCTGCCACGCACGCATGCACCCAGCAACAGACACACCCAGTCACATGGTTTCTCACATGAACTGGAGGGGAATCCTTGTTGGGCTTAACCAAACAAAGCACTGATGTCAGCACCAGGCCCTGGCATGTGTAAGCTCTCCTGCCCTGGCCTGTTTTCGCTCACTATTTTACGCAATGCCTGGGGGGGGGGGGTGGTGGTGCAGAGAGGCCCCGGAAACAGCAGTCTTCTGTGGAAGTTATTAAACATTTCTTATGACGCTAGATAGTCTCTCTCTCTCTCTCTCCCTCTCTCTATTCAAGTTCAGACACCTACAACAGAGCTTGCAAAACAAAACTGAAGATTAGTGCTTCTTCTACTTCTTCTTTTTTTTCTTAGAAATGAACAACATACTTAAAGCTGCTGTGCAATCTGTTTAAACGCACGAAAATTGTGAAATTTGTGGAACAAAAACCCCAACAAATCAGTCAAGCCAGCCAAGGTCAGAGACAAGTTCTTCTCAAAGGAAATGGAGTGTCACTTTTAATCAGGGCATTGGATGCAAATAGCTGCAACCTAATTCCAGTTACAAACCGTCAACAAACCGTACTGTTCTCACTTGCATTTAGTCAAGTAGTTAGGGAACTTAATTCGGTGATTCATGCGACAATTCTATCAGGTCCGATGTGGCGACTCAGAACCAAACAAATGATCTAATTCATATCTCCTAACTTACCTCAAGCTAGCAGACACGAATGGCTTCATGATGAAAAAGCAGATCTGGAGAAAGAAATTCTTACTTACAGGCAAGGCTGTATATTGAGGTCTGAGCGAGCAGTGTGTGTTGGAGCACTTGCGAAGGCAGAGTTGAGTAAAGTTACTTTATAAAGGATGAAGTATAGGGAGTGAAGTAAAAGACGAGCTGTTTCTAGGGTGAGGGTTTTTTTCGTCGAGGCTGCGTGTTAGAGGTTTGGTTTGATATTTAAAACCGTTACCGTGCTAGGCACTGGGGAGAGATAAAGTGCATTACACTCCAAACTGGGTAAACCACGATCTCAGCGTTGACCGTTATGTAAACACTGGAATCATTTGAGGTGTGAATTAACAGCTCTAAATGGAGATGCTGTACCATCCCTCACACACAAACACAGGCACACACACAAATACACGCAACACATACACACACACGCACACACACATAAACGCAGAAATCTCCACCAACTGTTTTCACAGAAAACCCCTTAATGGTCTTATTTGAAGAGAAATTTCGACACAGTAATATCGACTTGCTTTTCAGTGTGGTGTTATTCTAACTACACTGTGTCATGCTCAAGGCTAACACAGCAAAATCTCATTCAGAGAGAAAATAGGTACTAAACTCATTTGTGTAAAAACCATATGGATTATATTTAATACCCACCCAAACATAATGCTCAAAGCCATTCCCATGAGCTTTTAACAGACTGTGGGGAATGTTGGACTGGAAACATCTCCAAGTCAGCAAGAGCTCAGGCAGTAAAAATGGAAGGGCCTACATGAGCTAATCCTGAAGACTGGCTCAACTGGAGAGGGAACTGCGTCTGTACTATCTATATCTATAAGCTACTCAGCCCAGACTGAAAGAAATGGTGTGTATCACAATACTGCGTTAAAGTATACGCCTTCAGAGGGCTGCGCAGAATGGGCACATCCTAAAACAAAGTAACACAGAGAAAGAGAAAGAGAAAGAGAGAGAGAGAGAGAGAGAGAGAAACACTGACAGTTCTAGTGCCACTCCAAGTGGTTCTCTTTGCATATGAATCTGAAAATGCGACAAAAGGACACGGGGGGGTAGGGGTAGGGGGTGGGGGGGTGGGGGGGTCTCAAGTAGTAAGACTTTCCTCCATTACCATTTCCTTTTAGAGGGGATTTCTATGAGAATCTTTCTCTTGAAGCACACATCTCTGTGCTTGTGTCAGATGCAGCTGTCATCCGAGGACTATCAAAAGAACACAAAGGCCACATTGAAATGAGCCCCTTACGCTATTGAGGTGATTCTCTTCACAACGCAGAGGAATCTGGCTCCTATGAAATATTAATATCAGCCTATGTGCAAAAGAAGTAATGAGTTCCACAGGAAATGGAATTCGCCACTTAATGTAATCATGCCGTAATTAATTATTATATACTTTGGGAGGGTAAATACTTTCTGTTTCAAATACAAGTTGGGTCTGTCAAATGTATTAGTCAGTGTCCAAAGTATTTTGCTCTGTGGAGGTCAGCTGTATACTTAATTATACCAGTAACAGTACGATTGATTTCTGAAAGCCACTCCCCCACCCCACCCCACCCCCATCCACCAGAGATTTGAAATAAAACTGAGGTTATTTAAGGTTAGGAAGTTGAGTAAGACTTCCTGAATTTCTAGAAAAATCCAAAAGAGTGCTTTACCCTTTCCTGTTAATCTATAATCAGCACTGAACACACAAACCGGTGGGAGTACGTCCTTTTCCATGACTTTCAGACCAAACGCGTTTCAAGCAGCCACAAGTTTTATGAGGAACATTTTTGAATTCACAGAGCAGGGCACAGGAAAAGACAGTTCCTCTTCGCCGTTCTTTCGGCTATGTTACAAAAGCGTGTTAAATTAGTGGAATCTCATGCTGTTTCACCGTCCATCAGGCACCCCTGTGGTCAGTCAGTGGGCGTGTTCCCTGTGGCCGACGCTTTTGTTTCTGAGTGGATTTAGCCAGGTCAATGATGGAAGCCACATTACGGTTAGGTAGTCATTGAAAGGGGGGAGTCCTCGAAAAGGCAGGGCATTATAAAGCAGCTGACACGCTGGAGGATGCTGCGCTTAGCCCGGTCAAGTTTAGGAGGGGACAGAGAAATCCTGCTAATCTCATTATCTGAGATTCCATTCATGGGATTCGCTCACGGAATTACGCAAAAGAGTCATGAGGTGTTTGGGAATGTTGTATAATGGCTAAGGTAACTAGCTATGAACAACCAGAGAATTTTAATTGTCTTGAAACCTTTTGCCTTTATCACAAAAAAAAACAACAACAACAACAACAACAACAACAACAACAAAAAACCTCAAAGTGACACATGCGGCACATTTATCAAAAAGGCTCTGACATATTACATTTAATACCACAGTACCACTGATAAAAATGTCTGCGCGTAAATAGAGCGTAGCAGACAAAGAGCGCTGATGCATTTTTTCCATTCTCAGCCATGTCTCCCACTCTTTACCTGCAGAGGGAGTGTTGTGTTGAGAAATGTGGAGTGTGCTATATTCAAACTTCCTGTGCGGTAGCATCTGTGTGTGAGAGCCTGCGCGTGTGGTTGTGTGGGTGTGTGTGTGTGTGTGTTTGGGTGTGCGTGTGTGCGTGTGAGAGAGAGAGAGAGAGAGAGACTATGCCCGGGGAGACAGGTGGACTGTTCCATACCCTCCCTCAGGCTCTCTGGCGGCTGTCTGGAGCTTACTGCCGTTCCCTCTCCCACAGTTCAGCTGGAGGCCACATTGCCACTTCCTGTTTCACTTCTGCTGGTTGTTTTCTTACTCTTCCTCACATATCAAACCTCTACCTGTACGCTGGCCATCCTTCTGTGATGCCAAGCTCTGAAACTTGTTTTGGATCTCTTTGTATTTGTCTTCAAAGCAAAAGAGTGAGAATGGACACCCTGGCCAAACGGGGAAATGAAATAATTAACGAAGAAACCGAGAAAAAAACCAAAACAAACTACATTAACACAGCGAATTAACTGAAGTGGCAGTGATATTTAATAGATTCTTTTTTTTTTTTTTTTTCTTCACGCAGCCCCTACTGTGAGATCTCTCATCCCGCCAGAATGAGAATTATAATAACTTTACAAACAGCAGACTGAGGGACTGACTGTCTCGACAGCCCTGAGTGTATGAATGGCATTTGTCAGCATCGCTTTGTCCGTGTGTTTGTGTCCGTGTGTGTGTGTGTGTGTGTGTGCGTGCGCTGTCATCGATGCTCTTTCTTCATGCGAGTTTCAGTGTTTTCCTTTACCCATCTAGGCAGGAGGGAAACGTTACATAACCTAACGGAGCAGAACGCCGCTGAGATACAGCCGTCTCCAAAAGATGCCTCTCCATCCATCTCTCTCTCTCTCTGTTCTTTTCACCTCCCCCACTTTATGCTTTCATCTCTATCCATCTTTTTTTTTTTTTTTTTTGTGCGTCCAGCTCCCCCTCACATCTCTCAACCTCTTCCCACTCTCCATCTCTCCTCCCTCTTCTTCATTCCATTTTTATAACCTCTATATCTTTCTACCACACTCTCTCTCTCTCTCTCTCTCCCTCTGTCAATCCCTAATTTTCTCATCATTTTGTGACAGATCTTACACATCTCTGTCTCTGATTCGTACTTTCCTCTCCTTATCCCAGTCTCTTTCTCATAAGTAACAGTATTCTAGTGATGAGCATTTAAAACATTGCGGGGCCTTTCCAAGTTTCAGACTGAAAAATTCCAGAGCTTTCGTCATTACGCAGATAACTGGGTGTCTCTCAAAAGCCACTTCATTTGGCAAAACATTGCCATTGTTTCCTATGATCAGTAGTTCCTCACAACCTGCTCCAACAGAATGCCTCGACGCAAACCTCATAATCCACAAACAAACAGCAGCTTATAAACAAAACACATATTTAGCTCATCATCCCACCCAGCAACCGACCCAAACACACACACACGTAAAGTTCAAACAACACTTAATCCTCTGTAATGGGGGTAATTGGTCTTGTTGGTGTCAGTCAGAGCCTCTAAGACAGAATAAAGCATATGTTGATGAGCCCTGCATTTGTGTTTTTATGTTTTTGTGTTTGTGTTTGTTTTTGTGTGTGTGTGTGTGTGTGTGTGTTAGGGGGGTGGGAGCGTGCGCTGGAGACCACCTCTATCTCTGGACCAGTCCCTTATGTAACAGTGGATGTGCCCATCCACTCTGGGCTTATCCTGTTCTCCTCTCTCAAACTAACTTAGCGAAGAGGTCAGAGGGACCGACAGACAGGCCGCGTGTGTTTTGGGCCTGGCTCAGGTAAGGCATCACAACTCGACTAACCGACTAACCCACCCTCTAACCCAAATCAGCCGTCAGACATCACATATATTAGGCCTTGGTAACTTAACAACTGCCTGACATACACAGATGATTAACAGACCAATACTCACACACCAAACTGTATATAGATGCATGCAACACAAAAACATACTGTAGGCTTTGATCAGTCATGAGTTCTATAGTCTAGAAAAGTATCTAGTGGAAAAGAGAGAACTCTTAAGATACAGAGTATCTTAAGAGTGTTTCTGACTCTGCATGTTTGACCAATAGTCCAGTCTGTAAGTTAAAAAAAAATCTCTCAGAGAGCAGGAAGCTGAGAATAAGATCATAGATGGGACTGTTTCCACATGATGGAAGGTTAAAGGAATTAACAACAGAGAGACAGAAAAAAGGGAGAGAGAGAGAGAAACAGAAACAGAAAGAGATAGACAGATAGATAGCTAAAGAGAGAAAGAGAGGGATAGAAAAAGAGAGACAGAGTTAAAAAAAGAGAGAGCAAATAAATTCCAGCCTCTAAACATTACATTCCTTCCAGCAAGCCTGTTATTAAGAGATCGACACAAGACATTCTTTCACTCAGTCAAACGCACGTACACAAACACACACACACACACACACACACACACACACACACACACACACAGACAAACACACAAAAAATACCTGTTTGACAAAACAGCGGATTGTTCTTTGTGGAGAGTAGCACCTGGCTGAAGGTTTCCCTGGCGGCCAGCACACGCTGAGTCGGATTCCCCGGGAGTGTGGCGCACCCGCCGGGGAGTACCTGAAACTCCCTCACACACACACGCTGCCAATCACAGACCGCATTCCCGCTTTCACGGTCCCTCCCCAAAAAAAAAAAAAACGCCGTGATAGCTGACACCGTGAAGCGTCTAGCCCTTAGTCTTCAAATGCTTTCTCTCTTTCTTATCTTTCTGTCTTTCTTTCTTTCTTTCTGTCACCCTTTCACTCAGTTAGCCTAAAAACGCACTGTTATGTTCCTCTTAGTTCTTATTTCTCCCCGGATACTGCTGAGCCATCCCTCTCTCCCTCCCTCTTCTTGCCTTAGCTTTTTTTTTTTTTTGCGTTTTTTTCCCCTCCTGCTCCCGAGTTTTTTTTTTTTTTTTTGGTGTTTTTAATCCCTGCACTAAATCTGGGAAAGCCCTGACTGCCACCGCACCGACTTCCCCTTTCAGCAAAGTACTCAGTGAATGACTGAGAGAGAGAGAGAGAGAGAGAGAGAGAGAGAGGAGGAGAGAGACAGAGTGCGAGAGAGAGAGAGAGAGAGAGAGAGAAAACAAAGCAGGATGTAGAGGCTAAAAAAAGAGAGGCTGTCTAATTCCTCTTTATGTGCTTTCTGTGCTGGGAGCCAGGCACACAGTCAACAGCGCTGTCAGTGTCAGATTAGTAGCTCGTCCACTTGTGGTGCATAACCTCCCACGCCCCCACACTTTCTATAAATACTCACTGATCTGGCCCTGTGTGCATTGATCCTATCAGCTCACAGCAGAGGAGGACCAGAACACATGAACGCACTGATAAACGCAAGCAAACACAGAGGCACAGTAAACACACAGAGTGCTAACCGCACAGGACACATACACACACACACACACACACACACACACACACACACACACATACATAAAGCCTAAGAATCTGACACACCGGAGCATAGGTTCAGAGAAAAACAAAACAGAACCGCATTAAGGCCCATTCATTTATTCAAAGAAACACACACATTCTCATGCTCTTATACACACACACACACACACACATGTTGAGGAAGAAGCAGGAGTAGGACTGACAAGCCTTTGGATGTTTGGTTAACACCTGCCAGGCTTCATGTGAGATTTTCTGCAGACTGGTGGACATGCTTCTCTCATATGCTCGCTTACAGACAGCGTCAATACACACACCCACACATTCACACACACCGTCTAAGTCTCTCTCTCACTAACACACACACACACACACACACACGTACACATTTAGTCTAACTCACACACGCACATAAAGAAATGGGACAGGGTTAGTCACCAATCACACATACACATATACAGGTATACATCACTCACACACACACACAAACACACAAACACATACAGGCAGCCACCTGAGACCATGTGAGTCACTGTGCACTCACACATGCACAACACACACACACTTTGTTTTTCACGGGACATTACTTGAGGCAAGAATAAGTCACACACCTAAGCTTTTCCCACAAAACCCGAACAACAGGTAGCAGCACAAAATACACAAATTCAGAGTTTTAAATCCAAAAAAATTAAACAAAACAAAAAACACCTTCAAATAAGGTTCCAAGGGATTAGAAATAGTTTCAAACTCATGTGCATCCACAAAAAAAAGAAACAGCTTCATCAACAGCCTTTATGAAAACCAATTTCACACAAAAAAAGATTTAAAAATAAAGTCTAAATACGAAGGCTTTCTTTTGTTTTTTTTCTAATATATGTCCTGTGGGCTTACCTGCCGTCTGAGAGGAAACTTAAACAGGGATGAGATTCACAACGCCTGCTCATTGAGTTCTTCTGAACAAAAGCGAAGGGAAATTTGGGGAAAGACTCTTGTTGCGAGATCCCAAGATACACTCCTAGGAAGACATACTCAGAACTCACCCCCCCCTCCCCCCCACACCCTTCATGAGAACTCCCATAGCAACAGCTGCTAAAGGAAACGACGGCCCACACGTTACGCAAGAGGAGGAAGCACTGCCAAGAGGCATACACTCCACACACACACACACACACACACACACACACACACACACATAACCTCTGCTTAACCCCCTCTATAACATAGACTTAGAACCCTCATTACCTTGCATTCTTGTCTTCAGCTATCCTGCACACAGAGTTCTTCATACGACATTTTACATTCACCGTGCAATGCTTTTTTCTTTTTCTTTTTTCTTTTTTTTTTTTTTTTTTTTTTGTGAACGCTTATATGCATGTGTCAATGATTGAGAGTTTCAGCTAGGTTTTTATTTATTTATTTGTTTATATTTCATGTCCATCTCTTCATAAAACCGCTCGTCACTTCATCCGATCACTTAATCTTTTGCTGTGACTTTCTTTTATCTCTTCCACTAAACCATTTCCTCCCAAATTCCTTTCCATTAAATCCACTTTTTCATCTTGTCAGTCTAATCGTGTTTATCTAATGCAAACATTCACACACACACACACACACAAACAAAACTCCCTCCCCTGTCCATTAATGAGGTTGTCTCTCTTTTGCAGTAGCCTGTGTATTATTCTTTTTTAAAAATCTTTTCTCACATGTTTTTTTTTTTTTCCCCCCTCATTCACCCTCTCCGAATCCATCAGTCAATCAGCCTAACTAAAATCAGTGTTCCCTTGTATGGATGAAGGATATAAACTTGACCTCATAGTTCCCTACTTCATAAAACATTTCATGTCACTCATGTCACTCCCCATTGACCACTTTGCTCATTCTATCACTCACCATCACAAAGTCTGCATTTTGTATGAAAAAAATCAACAAAAAAAAAAAAGACATTGATCCTGACGGTCACTTTGGGATATACCTCAGATCAAACACAGCTGTACTGTCTGTGTTTTTACGTGACCGTACTGTCAATGCTGTCGTACGCGCACACACACACACACACACACACACACACATACCTGGCACCTGTTCATTGAGACCTACGGCTCTTGCTGCTTTCCACTGTTACATTCTCAAGTCTCTCTCGGTGAAGCACTAGTGTTGATGGCTGGATCACATGACTGACCCTTGGCCCAGGTTACCAGGCCGTAATGTGTGTGTGTGTGTGTGTGTGTGTGTGTGTGTGTGTGGAGATTCTCATGCTGGAGAACTCGATGACCCCTCACAAAGCTCTGAATCCACAGGGAGTGACTTTCAGTCTCACCCATCTGACCCTCAGGATCCCTCCAGGCTCCCCCGCAGCTTGGGCCAGAGCCCCACACACACACATACACACACATACACACATAAACACACACACACACATACACACATACATACACATACACACAGACACAGACGAACACATACGGTGAGTGGTCCAGTGCAGGAATGAAAACGGAGCTGCGTGTAAGAATGGAACAGTTGAGAAGAGAGGGATCTCTTGGTGAGGAAGGATACAGGGATGACTGTTTTCCTGAGCCCCAGAGAGAGAGTCCCGGCCTTCCAGTCAACGCCCACAGTCCTCATGTCGCTTTTACTGCTGACCTTCCCCCAATTCAGACTCTTATTTTTGGACCCTGACAACAAAACAGGCTGGCCCTGAACCAGTGCTTGTGTGTGTGTGTGTGTGTGTGTGTGTGTGTGTGTGCGTGTGTGTGTGTGTGTGCGCGTGTGTGTGTGTGCAAGCTCATCTATGGATGAGTTTGTTTTTCTTTGTGTGTTTTTGTTTTGTTCTGTGATAAAGAAAGATTTATGTGTGTGTACACTTGTGTGCGCACGAGTGTGTTTGTGTGATAGAGAGAGATTTATGTGTGAGTGTGTGAGTGTGTGTGTGTGTGTACATACACAATCAAAACAGTTTTAAAACAGGATGTGGAGACTCTGAACTCAGCTGAGAGTGCAGTCTTGTTAACCCATATTTGCCTGCGTGTCCGAGCAACAGAACTGACCACATACAGGGGAGGGATATCCTCACAAAAAAAAAAAAAAAACCCAGCAAGGACAAAAAGAGAACAACAACAATGACATCAGCAGAGCGTCCTCATGCTGTGTTGAACTGTTACACACACACACACACACACACACACACACAAAAAAAACAACCTTTAGACCATGGTCCCTCAAATCCAGTCTGGTTTTGAGAAACCCTCATTTTTACATAAACCAAACACTCTCTGATTGGCTGAAGAAACATACATAAAATGTTCCCCAGGTAAAAAAATCAGCCTTTCATTAAGAGACTAAGGGTAAGAAACAGTAGGCTTTGACCGTCTAGGATCAGATTTGTGTAACCCTGTTTCAGACATAATGCTATTGATTCATCACACTGGGAAAAAAAAAAAACTGTGTGAAGTAAGCAGCTGCCAGCAAAGTCATTGCTCTAGGGAATAATTCCCACCAGACCACACATTCAAAAGAAACCCAGAGTGCTCCAGTGCGACTCAGTGAGTGGAGATGAGTGTTCCCTGATGGACAGGTGGTGGAGAGTAACACCTGAACCCAACAGCTTTCTGCCCAAAGGCAGATGGAATCTATAATCATACCTCTGTACCACCTTTTCCGGTGGGAAACGACCACCAGCAGGAGAGAGGGGGAAAAAAGAAAGGTGTCATTGACTGGAAGATTCTAGTACACAACACCTTAGAAAGCACAGCCAATGTTTAATTCATTCATTTCCTTTTTTTAAATGAACAAACGTCCATATTGCGCAAGCTATCTGTTTAAGAGAAATGTATAAATTCTGTTTATAACAGTCTTAGTGAACATTTCACTAATGTAAAATCAGTTGCTGTAAATGATTGTGGCCAGTGTAGAAGACCCTTAGACTGAAGGGTTGCAGGAGAGCAGCAAACACTCAAAGCGGCTCTCAGCCATCAAGTGCAAGAACAGGGGGCTAGTCACAGTGCGAGCAGAGAATTGAGCGATTCGCTTCATCAGCGTGTCCTTCAGGTGATCGTAATGGAGAGATCAAGAGGTTTTTTTCTCCCCTCTTCTGCTAAATCAGTTGAAGATGAGAAAATGGACAGAAGAAGAAGTAGTTGACCTCAGGAGTTCTCGTGTTGTTTACGCCGCCAAACAGATTCGCCCTCCGGCAAACAGACAGAGAGAGAGAGAGAGAGAGAGAGAGAGAGAGAGGAAGAGAGAGACGAGAAAATGTCTGAATGTATGTTGGTGTAACTGCGTACGACAGTTGGTTTGCACGCCTGCGTTTCTGCGCGTATCGCACCGTGTGTAAAAATGTCAAAAACCAAACACCCCACTGCACCGATCATTTAAATAAGTTAGTTATTAATTTGCCTTTAATACACAGACATGGATAGCAGGGTCCAAGGTCATAAGCCTCAGTTTCATTTTAATGTTAGGTTTTTGGGTTTTTTTAATGGTGCGTGACTCTGCAATGAATCATATTTTAATGATAGGAGAGAAAGAGGCAAAAAAAAATAAATAAATAAGAAACTGCGGATGTTTCCAAGCAGAGCTGAAGGAATTTCAGAGAGGCCAGAGTCTGCTTGTCACTGTCCTGTGGAGAACGGGAGAATGGTTTTTCTGCTCCTCAGACATGACACTGTGGCGCACATCATAGGAAAGAGAAACAGGGCAGGACTGTCAGGGTTTTTTTTTCTTTTTCTTTTTCTTTCCTTTTTTTTTGGTGCTGATGTCTTAGTTGACATTCCAATACACACACACACACACACACACACACACACACACATACACAAACACAAACATACACACACACACACATACACAGACATTTATTGTTTCGTGTACCCACTCCTAATCGTCATGTCTGTACACAAAAATATACACTTATGTTCTGTCTCACACAAATGGACACACATATAGATACATGTACACACGTACACACCCAAAAACCCTGCATCACAAGCTGTATTGGTAGGATTGTTGCCCCCTCTCTGTCTTTAAGCATTTTCTCAATACTTTTCCTCCTCACACCCCCCCCCCCCCCTCTCTTTCCCTCCCTCTTTCTCTTCTGTATGAGATTGTCTTTAGTTATGAGGCCCCCACCCTGTGGCAGCTCAAGTCCAGGGCTGGAGTTCAGGACTGCCTTGGCACGAAGGCCCTCTCCCACCCCCCCCCAACCGCCACCCCCTTCTCCCTCTCTTTCTCTCTCTTTCCACCCCCATCTTAGTCGTCTTTGCTCCGTCCCCTTAACGCTTGAGTATTTTTTCTACCTCCATCCATTCTCCCGTCTCCCTCGAGGGTCTCTCTCTCTCTCTCTCTCTCTCAGAGCCCCCTAATCAATCGTTCATTGAGCTTCTCTGCAATCTTTTCGTTTCTCTCGTTCATTCGTTTGTTGTTTCTCTCTCTCCTTCCCTCCTCCTTCCCTCACTTGTCGTAGGAGGCTCCAGCAGTAGGACACAGGGAACAGCACCTGCAGACAAAGCCTCATGCTGCTCCGTTGCCCTGGCAACTGCTACATCGGGCTTCGCCTGTACAAACCATTAGGCATTGCCAGTGCTGAGTGTGCACGCGCACACTCACACACACACACACACACACTCACACACGTGCACATGAACACGCACAGCCTTATAAGGGCTTCCGGTTGGTATGCGTCAGCCCCCTGATATCTGTCAAACAATTCTTCATTTAAACTTAGCTCTTTCCAATGCCTTAGCGACAACGCCTTCGAATCGAAACCCATCACTTTCATTGTGCACCGCGACATCGTGTTTCTCCAAAGGAGGAACTCGCTACAATCAGACAGTGGTATGCGGTTTTGTACATTACTGTAGAAACAAAACATTCCTGCAGTCATTAGTCGCGCAGGTCAAAACTCACAGTTCTGTCCTACAGTGCTCACAGACCGAACAAGAACGCTGCCTCTCTTCAAACATCTGTAATGACCAGTACAGGATAATTACACTGGCAGCTATATACCCTTATGAAGACTACTTAACACCTTACTAATTCATTGTAATGTTGGTATAAGAGTCCAATTTAAAACTGCCACTCAATCATAACCCTTGCAACACTAACTGTTCGCTAAAAAAGACTGATTGCAATAACAATGTCTACGGCTGTAAAAACATGCACTGCTCTAAGCGCATTTACTGCTCCAGAAACTCAAACTGCTCTAAAAAAACTCTACCCCCAGCTGCCCTAAAAACTCTAACAACATGAATTGCCCTAAAAATCCTGTGACTACCATTACACCACCTGCATCAACACCGTACCCCTGTGAGGAATCATGAAGAATAACTACATCTTATACTGCATGTTATAAAAAACAAACAAACAAACAAACAAACCAAAACAAAACAAAACAAAACACATTCCTTCCTGAAAATGGCAATTTCCCCCAGCTTTTCTCCTCGTGGTTTGTTTGAGTGGCAATGTTTGCTTTAACAGACACAGCAATATTTCAGCTCCTGTATGAAAAAAATATGTATATTTATACGCTTTCTCTCTCTCTCTCTCTCTCTCTCTCTCTCTCGCCGTCTCACTCTCTCAGTGTGTGTCATTAACATAATATAGAAGTGCATTTTGAATGTGCAATTAACCGAACCGCTACGAGGCCCTGGCCGACAGCCTGGCTGAGTGTTTGTACTGCAAGCTGTTTTAACACACACATTAACAGGCAGTCATGCTGACAGACATACACACACACACACACACACACACACACATGTTAAAACACAATGTAGCTCAGATGGTCTGATCTGCCAGTGTGTGGATGAGAAAGCATGTGGTCCACTGACTGATAGTGAGAGACACCACTGAGAGCTTGGTTATGCAAGCCCTGTTACGGCCTGTTGGTGCCATCCAAAGACTCTTCCACTCCCCTGGGGTAGAGCGATTTGACAGAGGAGGTTTAGATAGTGCTTTTTAGCACCTTGAGGCCATGGATTTGAAGAATTACAAAGATATGAGAAAAAAAACTACTACTGTAATTTCACCTGATGTTTTTATTAGAAGTCACGGTTTTAAAAAAAAAAACCGCGACGGCCGGGCCAGTCGCCCCTTTGCGAGGCGTCCAGCTATATTCATATGCAGCTGGAAATGAAAGCTTTGGTGTTTAAATCCTGTGCTGCACCTGCGCTTCCGAACTGACGCCCGATTGCTATCTTTAGGGACTCAACCTTGCTAAGGCCCGAGCGACACTCGCTAAAGAGCGTATGTTTGGAGGAGGTATCCCACGTTTTTTTTTTTTTTTTGTTTGTTTTTTATTACAAACCTTATCTCGCATGAAGCACATGATGAAATATAACGTGTTAGTCACGGCATATAAAGAGAATTTTTTTTTCTGAATAAATTTCTCCCACTCCCTCTGCAAGAGTGACAGGGCAATACAATGCTTGTAAAATTGCTTTATGAAAAAAACAGAACACCAAACACACACAGTACACACACATGCACGCACACACACAGTACACACACAGTACACACACAGTACACACACACACAGAGCTTTTTTCTGCCTATAGCAGGTGGGTGGTGTTAGCTCAGTATTAGTCACTCTGGCTTGCTAAACAGTCAAAGTCTGACAGACACTCAGAATGAAAGTCTGAATGGAGCACAGGCTTGGTGAGGGGGTGGCAGAAGGAAAAAGAAAAAGAAAAAGAGACGAAGAAAAAAAATCTACAGTCGTGTACACAGCTAGAGAGAAGCGTGTACGAGCAAGCGCGTATTTATCTGCCTATCTGCTTCAAATTTAAACTTGTACAAGAGGAACTCATTTCAGGAAATTAGGATTGGATTGCTCTAAATCAGGAAGCCATAGCACTATTGTAATGGGCTGGGTCTCTGACTGGCCTGACACACGGCAGGTATTCCCAGTGGAAAGCACTGATACCCTTCTTCTACCCTTTTTTTTTTCTTTTGGCTCAAGGTTTTTAAACAGAAAAACAACATGGACAGGAGATTTTAAGGCATGAAAGCGTTATATTTCAGCATTTAATCTTACAGGGGGGTTTTGTCTGTTTGTTTGTTTGTTTGTTTGTGGGGGTTTTTTAACACCCCAAAACATGCTTGCACAGCCCTTCAACATCCAAGCAGTGTACCGTCTGAAATTCCTGAATATGATTCTTTCCTAAAACCTGTATCATGACAGTTGGAGGTATGGATCAATATTCCACTAAACTGAGCTCATGCAGAACCAGCAAAAAGTGCCCCTGTGGTCTGTTTTTGGTTCCTACTGGCCCCCCTCTAGTCTTCCAGCAGCAGGACTTCATGGTTCTTTACCAAATAGGCTGGTGCAGAAGAGAAAGCCAACACGTGCTCCAGATCCCTACTCGGCAGTAAAAAACGTGTTTTTAAAAGAAGGGCTGTTAAAATTATAACTTAATTACTGGAAATGTTGACAGTCTCCCATTGTGAAAAATTACTGTAATTAAAAAAAAAAAAAAAAAAAAACTTTTTTCACATCTTTATACCCTCTTGAAAAAGAAAACGGTCCAGATATTAACCTATATGAAAAGACTGCATCATCAAGTCTGTCAAACAATAAGCAGAGTATCATTTTCTCTCTCTCAGACACAGACACAGACACAGACACAGACACACACACGCGCGCACACACACACACACACACACACACACACACACAAAGCGAAAGTTTCTCCGAGGTTTACAGCAAGTTAAACAGACAGCCCTGAACCTGTTTCAGCATGTCTTGTTGTAGTTACTGTTGCTAAAACGTTGGGGTTATTCCAGCTTGAGGGAGAGAAGTTCCCTTTGTGCGAATGCCGCTGGTTTCGCACACTCTAATTTAAAAGTACAGTGCGGAAATACTGGTTTGGCTTCACAGGCATGACACGACATGTCAAAATCCAGTCATCTGAGCAAGTCTGGTTAACTCTTTCACAACTTTTCAAATAAACTAAATAAACTCCTTCCCTTGGTGGTTTTGACAACGACGTTTTAATGCATTGCAGAATTTGTCATCACTCTAACACTCCTCTGACATCAACCAATTCAAGAGCTCAGCAAGACTTAGGAGGTTTTTTTTGGCAGACATTCTGTGATTGTCAGCAACATATGAGGATGTTTACGGATAAACCCTGATTCAGTTCCACTTGGAAGTCTATACTCATTGGAACATTGTTTTCCATAGATTTAAAATTAAGTACCAGAACTCTTCCAGCAGTTCCCTTAAAACAAATGCCAATTTCCATAAAAAAAAAAAATTGTGTGACATAGAGCAGGTTTTCCTGTGACAATAATTAACTCTATCCTTTTTTACCCCCCCCCCCCCCCCCCCCCCCCCCCCCCCCCCCCGGGGACCATAATGGTTGAGCTCATGACCTAAGGGTCCACCCTGAGCTGAATACTGAGAACGTAAGGCTATTGGATACAGCACCCCTGACCCCAATCTGACCTCACCCTGCCCAGGATTGCCAGGGTGCCTGAGTGGGCCAAACCAGGTCAGTGAAGCAAAAAGGCCACAGAGATCAACGGGCTGTGAGCGAAATCAAGCACATGACACAAACTCAGTCACAAACGCGAGACACATGAGGTCATTTTCAAACCAGTCTTCTACGACACCGATCGATATTAACTGGGAAGTTCGTTAAGATACAAAAGAAAGATCACTCACCAGCTAAACCAATAGCTGTAGAACTCTTGAACTAACAGTGTCGTCCAGTTGGGCAGAGCTGTGATTATAAGCTATATCTTGTTTCAGTGTGCTGTGAACTCCCATGAGGAGCGTAAGAGGAAGTCTAACTGAACACTAAACCACACAAGATAAGCCACAACTCTACAAAGGTCTGCTGGACTCAGCTCAACTCATTACCTGTCAAAGGGTCAGCGCCACTTTGTATTTTGCATTCGCACATACACAATGAGAACTATGACCAGAGTCTGTCATCTGTAACCAAGGAGAAGAATGACTTCATCTAGTAAATGAATATCGTCCCCTCCCTGCAATAGATTTATGTCTTGGCCAACTTGGAATTATTGTCTCCATACGTCATCTGGGAACCAACTGGCCAACTCCCATATCTGTTAATTTTTAGGTTACTGTGTGACTTGGGAGATTATGAGAGAAGCAGAGGTTGGGTAGCCAATCATACAGATAGAGTCAGTGAGCAACAAAGCCAGTTAAATATTAACTGGCTCCTCTGTTCCCACACCACACAGAAGGGACACCTTTTAAGACTAAAGTAGTCAGTCGCCTATCCAGCAAGAGCCATCGTACATATACAACCAAACCATCACTTTCACAGACATTTTAACTTGTACTTCTCTTTAAAAAAAAACAAAACAAAACAAAACAAAACAACCAAGACTCCACTTTATGGTTAGCCATTCCAGGGATAAGCATTGCTGGTCTCCAAAACTGATCATTGAACACAAACACCCCATTTTAAAAGGGCTAAAGAACTTGTGTGCGGCTGACAACATATAACAATGAGGCAGGCTCCTAACCGGTGTACACAGGGTAAAGCAGGAGATCTGCTATGATATAGAGGAATGCAATGTGGGCTCTATAAAAGCTGCTGAGAGCCACAAGTCTGGGCATTTTCAGGGGCTCAATAAAAAGGGCGGGAGCACGAGGGAGCCCAATCGCTCCTGTGCCTCTCTCTGACCTGATTTTACTATCTCAGCGTGCCAGAAACACTGCTGTGTTCTCACTTTGTGAATCACCCTGAAAAGATGTTCCACTGGCAGAAGCAAGCAGAGCACCATAAATCCTTTCTTCATATTAAGCAGTCTGCGCGTCTTTATATTCTCAGTTCATCAAAAGACTTAAAAAAAAAAATGTTTTGTTTTTTTTTTTTTTTTGAACTTTAATATTTCTCTCATAACAGGAAGGGTCTCTTCACCAGCTTTATAATGGAGACAAGAGGTCATTTGTGCATGATTATCCCGAATTGTTTTATAACACAATATTTAATACACCTGAGAACAACAGTCATGTCGTTTTCTTAGATAAACTCACTAGAAGAGAAAAAAAAAAAAAGAGGTTCGGGAACAAAGCTGTTTTAGAGATGCACATTCTTCACTGTGACTAAGATTAGATCCTGTTTTAAATGAATGAATGTTGGTTCCCGACTTTCCAAGCTTTGCAATAAGAAAATTAAACTTTATGCAGTGCACACTGCAATAGGTAACACATCTCAGAGGTTGGGAAGAAAAAAAAAACTGGCACGTATGACCACAGAGGTTCACTAACTTAAAAAAAAAAAAAAAAAGTACTACACAAACATTTTGGCGCACAATAATAAACACAAATCAGTGTGGAAAGCATTAAATCAGTTATTCAAAACAATCTATAACTCAAGCCGCTCTCATGCTCATTAAGGAGACGTACTACAGACAGATAGGCAGATATTAGTGTATCATCGCCAACTCGGTTCGCAGTCATTTCACAGCTTCACGAAATTTTCCAAGACAGAAATTTCCTGAGAATCATTTCCCAACATTCGCACCTTGTGCACCTTTCACGCTGAATTTAACAGTGGAAAAAAAAAATCTGATGGACTACTGTAAGATGCCTCAAAGACGTTTTGCAGGGTTTCAAGACCTAAATGTTTCCAAGATGTTCAAAGTAAAACCTGGCTTTTAAAAAAAAACAAAAAAAAACAAAAAAGATTTGAAAGAAACCAGGAGCCAAGCTATGCTTTGCTGCACTCAAAATACATCAAATAACCAGACACGAGACATTAAGTATTGATCATACAAAGTTAAAGCTACTTCAAATGTGGAATTTCTGCTGGTCTGCAGGGTAAAGGGAGGCCTGATTGGACTGTTCCATTCTGTTTGCTTGCTTAGAGACCAGCTGTTAGAGAAAAGTAAACAAAAGGCCTAAAGAGAGACAGGAGCTCCATACTTCCTGCCTGTTTGCCCACAAACTGCGTCACAGGAGCATTCCTGGTCTTTTCTGAAGTCACCACACATACATGCACTCACACACACAGGCTACACTACACATCCACATCAGACGTCTTCAACCTGACATTAATTTCAATACATTACCTGACGTTAACTTGAGAACGCCCTTAGAAACACAGCAGGGTTTTGGAAGACAGTAGAACTTTATGCTTTTGTGTCTCTGACAAGAACATGACATAGTAAAGACAGGGCATACAGGTTAGACAAAAGGGAGGTCCAATTGGTATCCATGACATCAACTCTCTGTTACCCAACAAAAGAAAAGAAGGAACTTTGCTCACTCCCTCTCTCTCTCTCTCTCTCTCTCTCTCTCTCTCTACACAGTGACTCCTGCTCAGATGTTTTCATTTCATTACCAACCGACTCAAGGCCAAAACAATAACAGTCTATCTACAGGCTACATATCACTCACTAGGCTTCAGCCAGGAGAGGAAGATGTGTCAGGGCGTCGAGACATAACACACAGGCAGAAGCGGTAAAATATCATGCCCCGTGGGAGAGCCTAGGTTGCACAGTTTTTCACCGGGTAAAGAAGGTGACCGAATTTACCGTAAGTTCTCAAACACAGGAAGTGACGGGAATTCCAGAGGAATGCCATTCATGACACGGGAATGCGAACATGTGACAGCACGCATTGTCCGTTTCCTGTCTGACTTGTCGTACTCTTGAGTACAGGCAGGGGAGGAGAAGAAAGTGAATTATGATGTGGGTCACAGGCCAAAATAATAAAGAAACATGTGTTCACTTAGTCCCCACATTGGAGACTATGCCTCACACTTTTCGGTTTAAATTAAAAAAAAAAAAAAAGAGAGAGAGAGGAAGAAAGAATAATAAAACACTTCTCATTCCGAATACAAGTACATGTCACCGCTACACAGGAAAATCATATTAATCATCACTATTTTTCTTTTTTTCCATGAGTATTTCCACATCTTCAACACACGGCATTGGCCTACGCCTCCAGCCACTCTTATTTGTGTATGTGTGTGTGTGTGTGTGTGTTTTTTTCTTTTTTTAAAATCATTGCTATTATTAACTTTTTTTTTTCCCTTACCAATTTTTATGTTACACTGCGACTATTCTAAAGTAGCTGGCGAGGTTTTCCTATGGGCACCGCGCTCTTATGAAATTAAATTATTTATGTTGTTTGGCCAAGAAATCTCAAAGCAATAACCATGCAAAGGGTTCTATTAACAAACACCCCCAAAAAATCTGGGACGCTGTTTGTAGAGAGGGTAAGTTTGTATGTCTTACGCCTCTATTTACCACTGCATGCTTGGCCAACACTAACACACATGCACACAGTCATAAACCACACAATCCTCAAGTAATAAGAGGGCACCCACATCTACATCATTTACAGCGCAAACATGTCTTAAACTGTACTCAATATGAATCCAGAACACTGAAACACACCATTTCGTATGGGGAGAAAAAAAAAAAAAGACTAATGAGATTCTTCTAGGCATTGATTGTGAATGTTAGCGCTGATCATTACGGTCATGACTGATTCATTGTTTTTTCGCTTTTAAAATAAAAATTTCCCCCACAGATCTACGTTAGTAGAGAAGGGATAGAATTGGGGTGTAATTCATGAATCTTCTCACGAGAGGAACAGAACAGAACACCAGCTCAGGATCAGCTCACCATTACACCAGAGGAACAGTTCAAAACACCAGTTGATCCGGTCAGTTTGTTTTTAAATGGTTGTGAGCTCCTCATGTAGGTGAGAATCAAATTTCTAATTAAATAAATAACAACAATATGTTATTTGTTTCTGTCAGTCTTTAAGCTAATCGTGTTGTGCCTCCTTAAACTGAAATCCGTAAACTAATTGTCCTACGATGCAAAAGTGTAGACCAGTATAGTAAGGTGTGGGAGAGCATAGTATGGTAAGTTATACTACAGTAATGTACTATGGTGATGGTGCTCTGAGAGAGTATGTGTAGATGTGATAAGCAGGCAGTCAGTAATGGAAAAAGTGAGTCTGTGTTGGTGTTGCTACACGCAGTCACAGCTATTCCCTCCACTGTGACCTATGTTTCGTTTGTTACCCTCCCCTTCAATGTACTCTGTTCTGCTGCATGTGCCATTACGGTACCCTAACTTACTTTCAGAGCAGATGAAAACAAAAAAATCTACCAAAGTTTGGAAAATTTGTGTTTTGATCAAGTCTCTTCAGTGCTGATGTAAAGGCCAATATCACACACACACACACACACACACACAAACCTCTGTATATACTATGTTTTTCAGTGATGTAAAAACCACATTTACAAATGCTTTGAAGCTGAGGAGAGGGAAGACGCTTACCTTTCAGGTTCTTGGGGTGGTTCTGCTTGGTGCGCGGCATTTTTCCCCTTGACTTCTGCTCAACGATTCATCGTCTGGAAAGATGCTGGAAGGAATGCTAGCGTTTCAGTAGAGGCAGTGCAGAGTTCTACTCCACACGAGAAACACGCACTCCACTCATCTGAGACAAAGCAAAGAAACAAACAAACAAAAAAATAAAAATTCAGCTAAGTACACTGAAAAACAAATCTAAACCTGTCCATATAAGACTACCTCCAGTAAAGATGTACCACTTACTTCTTCTCGGATACATCTCACAAGAGAGTTTTACCTTTAACTGTTACCTTTGTCTCTGTCAGACTACCCTTGGTTCAGGCTTTTATCCACGTGTAAGACAAAGCTAAACAAAGCCAGAGAAAGTGCACAGGCATCCCTTTAAACGACTTTAAGCAGATGGCAACCACGACAGGAACTGAGAAACACTCGTACACTTGGAACAGATATAAGGGATGAAGTGCAGCAATCTTAGCTCAGATCTTGAAAGGTTGTTGTTCTTTGCACGGTGAGTGACTGTCATGCACATGTCTGATATGCACCCCTGCCCTTCAGGCTGACGGTGACAGAGAACACAGTGACGAAGGATGCTGACAATACAGCGTAGTGAGTGTGTTTGTGTGTGCGTGCGTGTTTTGCCAGTAAACGCTTCGGGGGAGCATCAATGGTTAGCTGTCCAGCTTACATCAGCCGGGTCCTCTTTGCAAAAGTTTATATTTAATCAATCAAAACTTCAAAGCTATGCAAAACCAAAAGGGCAGTCCCTAATGCATTGTTTGAAATGCCTTCAGGCAGGCTGACAGTATACGTAGCCCTTTTTAAGCTCCTATGCAAATGATAGATCTTAACAGAAAAACAGGAGGCAATGCACGAGGGCATGTTGATGCTAAAAGTAACTAGACCTCAGCCTTTGCAAACCACAGCCTAGAAAATGCCAAACGTAGATGACAGCCGAGACTGAGTAAGCATGCAAATGCAACCCACCATGTATGTTGTTTTGTTTTGTTTTGTTTTGTTTTGTTTGAGCTAACAGAACTGTAACCTTGAAGCGATGAGGAGTGTCTTACGGCTTTTTTTTCCACTGGTGCATTTCTATCTGTCTGCATGCCTGCCTGTCTCTCGTTCTTTGTTACTGTAAGATGAGTACTGACCATCTTGAGCCTCGCCCCAAGACTGCATAAATCAGAGAGACCCGGTTGTGCACCAGCTCAACGCCGAATTGTTTCATTTTGACAATATTACATAACACTTACTACAACTATATGATTTTTCACCATGCAGTGGTACATGTGCGCGCTACAGCAATGACATCATCTCTCAGTGGAATCGACGATAGTGTGTAGACAGCGCATGCACCAGGTCACAGAGCCTACGAGGACAACGAAAGTCACAGTGTCAAACCCATGTTAAATATTATGCCTGCGATCAGTTAAACTGATCTTCAGATTTGACATGTTTAGAACGAGAGGTGGATATTTCAAACGGCGTGCACTGTGCATGTGATAAACACCTTGAAACCTGGCTGACACAACCTGCAAAGCAGCTACACAAGACATACATCGATTTTGTGTTATGTTGACATGCGTTTTCACACGTTAATATTCCTAATTAAGTGCATCCTCGACTGTTGTTTTGTCATAAAGCGACAACAGTGACAATATGTTTTCACATGAAACGAAGGTTTAGCATATGACATATGAACGGACACACACTGTTTTTTAAGATGCCGACCTTGTCACTAACAGTCATGCCCGATTAATAAGCGATTTATACCGTCGTCAAGGCCACTATTTATTGCAACTGGTGAATTTTATTCATTTACGCGCGCGACTGTGGCTATGAGTCACCACGTGCCATACCCGACTGGGAACGGTATAGGAACATTAATTGCAATTGTAAGTATAAAGCTACTACCAACTCTTGTTGCCAAAACAAGGTGTGGGTATGGCGTATCTTCTGCCTGTAGAAATACATGAACGCGCTGGAACAGAGGGAGGAGCCGGGGAAAACCCCTCTGAGTCCTCTGCAACAGGACGCGAAAAAAGACACTTTCCCAATTCGACAAAAACCTTGAAGCTTTTAAAGTCCTTCCTAAGCCTGTTATTACCGGGTTTAGTTTCTGTCGTTTGATATAGGTAAAGGTTAGCTTACCTGCCGGTGCAAGAGACTGTAGCCGCAGCAACAGTCAAGCTGTGTTGCGGGTTTGATAAACATTACACACACCACACATTAAAATGCTGCAGACGTCTACTCCAAAACACAGGCGTTGTGGTGAGCTACAAAACACGGCCCGGCTCAGCTAGAGTTTGAGTTCTGCGGTCTCATAAAGTATTCATTTCGCTTGCTTGTACCTACAAATCAAGTTATGACTCCAGCAAGGGAAAATCGTTTCAGGACGAACCAAACTAACATTAGCTTGCTACATCATGGTCCGACAACAAGCATTTGTATATGAACACTCCAGAGAGCACTGAGCTGAACAACCCTCCATGCATATCAAAACGGTTAGTATATTTTTTATACAGAATATGACAACTGAAATTTTCGTACTTACAAGTGCAGTTTAATTTGTTGTCAGGGATTTCTACTATCATACACCTTAACGGTCAGGGGGAAAGGTCTGTTTTTTTCTCTACCCTCTCTCACTTTCTATTGCAGGAAACAGACAGGCCCACTGACGTCAACGGGGGTCCCGTCTCCGCCTCCCGTAAGGGGAAGATCACATAGGGAGAACTGCGACGTTCGCAATGATCAATGAAATAGTGTTACATTTTATCATTTCATATTCTTTACCATTATTTCGATGTATCGTTATATATTAAACGTTGAAACACGCTGTTGTTCTGTAAGTTGAATGCAGAAGTCGAAAAACCTATGATTCGTTTAGACGTCGTTGCTCGCTCAACCCCTTAGGTACAGCCCCTTTTCACATAGTTTAGGACTGACGGTTTTCCCGGAGGTTCCTTGTTGTCAGGTCACGTTGTGCCCCTCAACTAGCGACTGGGCTTTCCCATACAGATCTAGGGAGAGGAAAAAACAAATCTAGTGCTACATTCGTTGCACAGACTCGACGAACGAGTGTGCCATAGGTTTCCAAACGTGATGGAAATGTATCGCGATTTAAAAGGAGTATTGAATTAATTTGCGTATAAAAAGAAAGAAAAAAAATTTACTGAATGTGCGTTGCTTCACTCCCCATCTCAGGTGCAAGTGTAGGGTTTCAATAATATCGGGCTGTGGTCCAATTCCCAATCTTTTTTCGTCAGTCAGAATGTTGATAAACATCGTACGATACGAAACGCGTTTGCAATGAAATGAACAGCACTATTTCCGTCCCCCGGTTGTTACTCTGTCAAAGTCAATTAACTCTATCAAAAACCCTGAATGCCATGTTGTATCTCAGTTTAAAACTCGCTTAATAAATGGGTATAATAAAAGAGAAAAATCAGCATGTCACTATCGATAGATGTAAGAGCGTAACTTTCATGCTTTCAAGTGTACCACAGTGTGCTTAGATGATATGCAGCACGGAAGTTGATTTCCCTGAGCTGCGACTGATGTGACGTGAATAGCACCTTTCATACACAAACTGCGACCTCGGTTAGGTGGCTGATTCACGAAACTCAAAGTGGAAATTACAAACTCTTACAGTAGTAATAATAATTTATGTTCCTCCACTTTGCAGAATCGATGTCTTCTTCTTCCTCCTCTTCTTCCTCTTCTTCTGCTTCTTCCTCTTCTTCTTCTTTCTTCTTCTCCTCCTCCTCCTCCCCCTCATTCTCCTTTTTCTTCTTCTTCTATTTCAAAGATCTTTCACTACACTGCTGACCTCAGATAATCTCATTACTTGCCACAGATATGTGTACACAATTTAGTGTTGAAGAGGCAGGACTGGAGTGTTAGAATGCTTTCAGGCACGTGAGTGGCAATTGTTAAGATGTTGAATGGTAACACTAGTAATGAACAGGGAGCCATAATAAATTGACTGGAGCTGAGATTTCCAAAAATAAACTGAGAATGTAGATAATGCCGCTCAGTTATTTTAGCCCTTGTCCATGTGTCTCAGAATTGTTTTTGTTCTGCAATGACACATCATCTAATGAAGAAGGTCAGGACATTTCTGCCATATAAACATAAATAGCTTTTTAATGAATGTGGAAGAGGTGACTGGTTACTCTGTACTCCACAGCACCCCACCCCCACTCCCCCGGTAATGTCTAGAAGAGAGTGGGCTATGCATATGTTCCTGTACGTGGGGCAATTAACTCGTACAGATATGATACACAAACTGTATCATCACTTGGGTTCTGCAAAACTGTTTAACAAGAAAAAATACGTCTGCATGTTTGTTAAGAGTGTCTGGGAAGTGTAAAGGAAAGAATAATATCATAACCAGTTTAGAGGGTAACTATGTACTACTGGTTGCATTTCAGAGTTATTTTGAAACAGCATAAATAGCATGTGGAACAAGATCAATCGTCATCATACCGTGCTCTCAAGTTAAAACATATAACATTTTTGACCACACGCTGAAACTTTTCAACCGTGTCTCTTGTCTCTTTGAGCATGTCGAAATGTTCCATGTGAAGGTGCAGCTGAGGTGGTCACCCACCTGCACAACGTCACTGTCTCCATATTGAGACTCGGTGACTCACAGGCTTTCAACTGCTTCTCTCACAAAATGGCTCCATCTCACCACTGTTATCAGGTTTATGCGATTACTCAGTACTCAGTTCTATCGAGGCAAGTAAAATGTTCACTTTGAACATACCAGCTCATTTAAACCTTTAAAGAGACCTCTATAAGTCTCAAAAATATTGTTTTGTGGTCACGTTCACACAAGAGAAGCAAATTAGTTGACCAAAACGTATTTACTAATTTTTTCAATGTATTTTTATATGTAGACCCAACTAAGTCAATCAAGGTTCAGTTTTTCTTTTTTAAATATACAATTTAATCTAAATGTTATAAACCAGACTGGGTTTGGTTTTGAGGAGTTGAAGTGAACATTAAATTGCAGTGGCTGGATTGCTATCAATTGCCATGATGTCTGGTTGAATCCCAAGCCATAGGCATAACCAAGCCCTTCTTCATTTCCATAAAACTATTTCTGAAGTCGTGAGTAAAAGCTGTAAAGGCTGAATAACAGTTAATTACAGCAGTCCCTGTATACAGCATACATGTCCTGTGGAGCAGAAGCAAACAGTTTCTTATACATGCCTCGGCACAGCTGTTGGGATATTCAGAAGACATTTAATTGTCCTATGTCTCATCTACCAGTGTGTTTTTTATTGTGCTGACAGAGACCTGCAGGTCTGTGGGTACATTCCATACACAAACAAGAGTTGTTGTTTTTTTCTGTACCATAATCCACTGCAGTTAGTCTTAAAGACACATGTTTGCACCATGCTCCAGATGCTGCTTGTAGCATAACCTGGTATTCTGTATTCTGATATGTCTACGGTGCATAGTTAGAGATTAATCATCTTTAGTGACAAGTTTGAGATGTTCCATGAATTTGAATCTGCAAATCCATTCGAGATTTGCTGCTTAGCAATGATCATAGTCGTGTTGTAGTCAAACCCCCCCGGGTCCTTTTGGAGAAATGTTACCTCAGCGACGCCATATCAAAAATAATAAGCTATTTGCAGGCTTTAGCAAACACCTCATCCACTCCTAGATGAACCGGGTGTCAATTTACAGTGTTGTAAAGCCACATGTCAACCATCTAAGACGGATATTCTTCCCCAGAGAAAGCTCATGCTTTCTAGAAGGATTTAGGAGCCATAAGCAACCAACTTGCTGCAGGCTTGAACATTCTAGCACATGATCATTATGCTGTAGCTGTGGACCAGTCACAAGAAAGACTCGTCTCAGCCAGTAGAACTGACTCCTTTGCAATGGTCATGAACAGAAGCATAGCTATTAATAGCCCACAGGGGTTTCAGAATATGAATTGAACTGCCTACAGAACCGCTCTGATAACACAATAAGCACTTATGGAGGAGGCTTAAGAGGAAAATATCATTTTTATCTGGCAACTATCTTTACTATTTTACTCATTTGTTAATCATTATTATATTCCGGGGTGGGGGGCGCAGTACAGAGATTTAGAATACAAAAATACAAAGAGGAATTTGGTTTTGTGATTACTGATGTGAAAATGATTTGATGTCTGTTCAGGATAGTTGTTCTATATAAAGATTGATGGAAATCATTTTTACACTTCCTTGCAACTGGTAAAAAGCCAACTACATATTCTCATTACATTAATGACAAGGCCTGTTGTGGAAATAAAATGTTGCTACTTGCCTGTTTGAAGCTAACATTATGTAACCGACAGAAGCCAAACAGATATTGGCTTAGTTATAGAACCATTAGAACCATATTTGCACCCTCTCATTTTCACAAACACTCTCCCATGTTACTTTTCACATCCCCCCAAAAAAAAAAAAAAAAAAGAATATACAGTATATATATATAATTGTGCAGCAAGCACTTTGCAAATCTATTTTAGTGTCAATTATGCATGGAGTCTGTCTGTTTGCCAAGGTTCCTGAAGTAGCAGGGAAAAGGAAAGCCGTGTCCCCAAGCTCTGCTTTGTTTACACCACACCATATGATGTTACATAACTGAGGCTGTTGCCGTGGCAACTCTCCGACTCCAGCTCGCCCCACCCCCATTCGTTCATGCAAGACAATGTTCCACGGCCACATGACTAACTGGATGATTTAATGCTCGCCAATATGCACATTTAATGAGACAGTTGTCTCTGGTGCCTGGAACTGTTATTCCTGAGACAGCCTCCAGTGATACGGAAGCCTCATTGGCTTTGACCGCGACAGTTCATTCTGGTGTCACTGATAAACATGTTTTACTCTTCACATTACTGTATGATTAAGTCCTCAAGTATACTGCTCTCTGTGGTCTGAGAGGACCATTCATCTGCTACAGTTGAATATATTCATGAATTGTGGTGACATTATTCTGCACATACTGTATATCATGTGCACGTTGCTTTCTTGTAAAAGGGCTCTTCTTATAGGAATGGCTCGTTAAGGGATTTCAAAGAGTTTGTACCATTTACTACGGACTTAAATAAAAATGGCAAGATGACACAAACAGAGAAACACTTGGTTACCACTAATAGAAACTGGAGCATGTCAAATCCATTAAAAATTAGTTTACATTTCATCTCAGTAATAAAGAACTCATTCATTCAACTATGCCTGCAGAGTACGTCAGTAACACATTAGGCTATCTCTGCAAACCCACAAAATGACACCAAAAAAAAAAAAAAATAGCTGCAGATACCATGCGATACAAGCCGTGGAAGCTCAAAATAACCTCTTTGTAAAAAAGAAAAAAGAACTCTTCTTTCACACAACTATGGTTTCAGTAGCAACACTGTAAGTCTTTTCCAAAGCTCTGCCTGTGTAATCCTCCATCTGAGGCTGCTTCAAGGTCACAGGTGCTCTTCTTGTCCATGCAGGCTTCCCTGGCTCTTTGTCATCCAAGGGAACGGTGCTGAGTGCTCTCTCTCTCAGTCCTCAATGCTGCCTCATCGCTTCACTTATGTGGCATTTGACTTTTGATTGTCTGCTCCTGTCTCCAGGATACGTTTTCACTTAAAGTGGGGATTGGAAGGGTATGGGGGGGGGGGGGGGGGGGGGGGGGGGGGGGGGGGGGGGGGGGGGCTAAAGGGAAGGTGTAGACTCTGAGTGGAATTATAAATGAAATGATATTTAATAATTCTCCCTTGATGTGATTTGCTGGAATGGATTTAGAGATTACTGTAGCTTTTGTTTAGAATTCATCAGTCTCGATGTCCCTTTTATGTCTTTTGATTTTACCACCTGAAGAAATTACGTTCAGCTCTTATTCCTTACATATTTCACCGCTGATATAATCACAGGATGATTCACAGGTAATCATCAGTTTCTTCCACTAGCGAGATCTAAGACTGGTGGGTTAGGATTCTGTCTGTCAAAGACAAAGGACTTTTTTATGCAGAAATAAGACTGAACATGAGAGAGTCATCATTAGCCTATAAATGATTCCCTTCATAATGTGAAACTTTGGGTGCTAATCCAAAAACATCACAGAATCAAATACATCAGATACAACAGATGCAGAAATGGACTGATCCATTTCTGGTTCAAAACAGAACAAGAAAATTAAGAAACAAAGAAGAAAGGTTTGCATCCATTTTATGATCTTTGCATAATTAAACACTATCTTTCTCAGACAAAGGCCTTGTCAGGTATATGAATAACACTGTAGGTGTAAATACAAGCACTTAGGTCACAATGAGGCACTTTGAATGCTATACTCATTCAGTACAATATCTATCACCAAACACGTTACAAACCAAAGGGGTCTTTGCACATGACTTTAGTCTTCAGTCAGATCAGAGCTCAATGACTGGGTAACGTAATGGAACATAACTGCATGTGATTCATCATGACTCTGTCAGCTCCGTAACTGCATGTGCGGTGAATACAAGGTGACAAGCCTGACTGAACTTGTCTCATTTGGTCCTTGTAGATCGTGCTCAGAATCGTTGACGAACGACAAGGCGTGGCCTTCAAAGCCCAGCAGGACTGTGGCAGTAAAACCAAACGGTGACATTCATTTTTTATCAGGAACGCGGCCACTTAGCACCGAGACCGGTATAGGAAAAATCCAACTGAGCCGATGTTCATACCTGTGAATGTGTTAACAGCAAAAAAAAAAAAAAAAAAAAAAGGATTTCATTGGTGGAACAGCCATTCCACACCAAATCATCTTGCTTCAGAAGAAAAGGATTTTTAAGAACTCTGCACCTCCCTGTTCCTCATTACACAGAGGGAAACAATCTGTCAGACATGGTAAGCTAAAAAACATCACTGCTTTTAATGCTAAGCCTTGGTGAGAAATCTCTTTGCCCAGCATCGGTTTTAAGTCAGATGATTCTCGGAAAAAGCGTGGCTGTGGTGAAACCCTGATTCAGCTCAATCAGTGGACTTGGCAGCCTCCTCTACAAAACAAGACTTGAGGAAAAAGAAATCCCCCCCCCCCCTTTTTTCCCTGTCCCCATATGACCTGTACGTCATGGAGCAAAAAAAAAAAAAAAAAAATTAAAGAGAAGAGCAGGATTACTTACTAGGAAGTCTTCATTTTGCAGTGAGGCCAAAATGGTCATGACCTGCTCTAATTGCATTGGATTTTTTTTTATTATTATATGTTTCGAATTGATCGCCACAAATATAACCAACAGATGGCATTCTTTCATATGGTGTTTCCATTCAACCAGAGAATTGCAGTTGCAGAGCAACAAAGTGTTCTTTCAATGTTTTGATACTGTTGCTCTAACGTTGTTCAGTTAATGCTCTAGTCCTAAGAGGTGTATAGTGACAGTTGAGGAAGCACAATTCTGTCAGAATTTCCAAAACAAACAGGTGGAGAACACAGTGTAGTTTCTTGATCGGGTCAGTTCCTCGGTGACTGCTCTGAATAATGAACTAAGAAAAATCATGTCCAGATAAGATAGTGTGAGACAGGTTCTCCTTAACTCACCATCCTCTTCCAGGACAGGAAAGAAAAACTTCTTTTCATTCTGTTTCATGTCTGAAATTCACCTTACAGAAAAGATGTGTGCTGTGAAGTACAGTTTTCTCTCTTACATCATACTATATATTGTCTAATAATCTACCAAGTCAACATTTAAATATAATACATACACACACACACACACACACACACACACACACACAAACACACACATATATATAATACAAACACACACACACATATAAGACCACAACATTTCACAACTGAAATATAACGTCGTGTTCGAGACTTAAAATAAAGGTATAGCCATCCAGCTTGATTTTGTTTCCCCATCTCTGATCTCCAGACATGAAAAATCACATAGAGAAGTGTATTCGTAACCCCCGTCGACTCTCTCGCCTCTCTCGGGTTCCTCGGTCTCTGCAAGAGAGGAACATTACATGAAAAACATTACATGTGTGGGGGTAGACTCAGAGATTCTGAGAATCCTGACAGATCATACATCAGCTGATTTATGATCTGAGCACAGCTCCTGATGATCTTCCCCAGCAGCATACAGCCAAAGCTCAGGGGATCAGTGTGTGCCTGCCAAGAGACAGAGAGAGAGAGAGAGAGAGAGAGGGAGAGAGAGTTGGCTGCACAGGTAAGGAAAGGGGGGAGACATCACTGCTAGCAACTGGCGATCTTTGGATAATGAGATATGGATGCAGCAGGTAGTGTAGCACTGCTACTCAGTGTTATGGGATTTCAGTAAAATGAGATTTGTGCCTTTAAGAAGGTGCTACTGTTGATGACAGCTGTGACACTGATGCAATTTACTAAAACAAAAACAGCAGTTGAATTTCACACGCAAATTTTCATATCAACTTCTTTTTTCAGTAAAAATCAATGCACCATCTAGAAGTGAATAAATCACTGGTATAATGTACGTATACAAGTCATATGCGTTACATTATGTTGGGAGATACAACTCAGAATTAATTATTATTATTATGACTTCACATTATGCAATCCTTAACCAGAGGGTTATTTCCTACCTTTCTCTATATGAAACACAGAGAGATGAATGACAGCAATGCTGGAGTTCTCTCCACCCTCTCTACTCTGCTCCTCAGACGTCACGCAACAGTGATGGAGGACCACATAGTCCCTCCTTTCACACCAAGTAGATCTTTAGTGACAAATTAGAAATGGACGCTTTGGACAAAATGTTCTTCTCCTTGTGTTTTTCCTAAACTGTAGGGGAAATAAGACAGAAAAAAAATTCCTAACTGGGTATTCCTTCCATCCATAGGCATTTCCTGAGGAGTAGGTCAAATAAATCTTACTGAACAATGTTATGTTACAAAAAAAAAAAAACCTAGTGGAATCTGGATTTCATTTCCATCTGAGATCATATAATGTCATAACTGAAAAATGTGTCTTTTATTTCACCAAAAAATATGCTGCTAATGTCTGAAAACCACTGATACAAGTGAAAGTATATTTGCAGCCGTTTGTAAAGATCAAGGCCAGAGCAGTCGTAACAAGAGCTTTCTCGAAATCTGTTGCTACAAGCAAGAGAATTCTGCAGCCAAAAGAGCCAGTACAAATAGACAAAGCAGTACCTAAAGTCCCACTCCAAATGACAAGCACTCTAGCGCCCTCTAGGGCCACAGAACAGGTACTCTGTCATGTCCAGCCTTTTATATGTGTGAAAGTGGAAAACAGACTTGCTGCCAGTGATTCACTTTCTCATTTGACTGGATTGGATAGACTGGAATCTGCAGTTTAAAATGGCAATAGCATTAGTTGTCAGAAATGTTGCCAATGTACCACAGTGTTTTTCTATCACTGATATTGTCATTGTGTGCAGTACTAATGGGTCAGAGTACTGTTAGTACGAGACTCTGGAATCTGAAAAAAACACTCCTTTTTCATGTCTTTCAATATGCAATACTTCAATTATCTTGTGCTAAAATCAGTTTAATGTTCACAGTGAAATGTTCGAAAAAGTTTTTGCATGCATGTTACATAAATACCTGCACATCTCATAAACTTATATTTAGTAGGTTATGAGTGAGTGATATGGAAGAGAAAATCCATCCAAAGAACCAAAACTAAATGTGAGGCGGGAGCTCTGTCTGGTTCTAAGATAGTGTCCCTGTTCATTTCAATCTCACATTGATGAATTACACATGCTTCGCCTCACACACCCACGCCCTAGCTTATGTAATAACAGCCGCGCGTGGAAAAACGTATGTATCTTAATGTGTGCGTGTGCGTGTGCGTGTGCGTGTGTGTGTGTGCCTGCATCTGTGTGTGAATATGTGTGTGTACATGCTACCAGGGTGGGGTAAGGATGGTAGGGGGGTTTGTATATTTTTACCCAGTCTGCGTTGCAGGGAGGGATGACTCATCGGTTTTTCTCTTTGTTTTAACCCCCATGATACATCCAAGAAAAAAGCCTTGAAGATGTGGGTTTAAAAATCTCCCAATTGCACAGTGTTGTCATAACATTGCATCTATCTTTAGCCGAGTGTGATTCCATCTCCAAATTTATCTATGACGAAATATGGTCCTGTTTTAAAAGCGCAAAAGATCAGCTTTCACAAGTACAAGACTTGCACAGTATGCTCTGCTCAAAATAAACAATAAACCGATGATGTTTTAAGTTTAAAAAAAGAGACAGAGAAAGAGAACTGTTTTCAAATAATAGTATTACAGCATTACAATATTACAATTCAAATCAGGATTTGAATTTGATACTTTCTATAATTGTAATTGTAATCTACATTAATAACTGATGGTCAGTGCATCTACAGAAAGCTTTGACGCTATTGGCTGTCACAGCTCGTGGCAGCTCACCCTCCAGCATCACAACAATGCAAAGGCTCGATTTGCTTCTTTTCTGTGCCCGTTTGTGAAAAGGTCAACAGCGCGGCCACGACTGTGAGGAATGCCCTGGCTAAAAATGGACTTACTTTATTGTGAGCGAGTCTCCAGTTCAAATACGTGAACGAGTCGCTTTGACTTTTTTGCCGAGCTCGAAAACTCAATCAAAATGTCAGCTAGCGGTCGGACAGGAAAACATGTCTCCGACGCAAGAGTCTGGAGAGATGTGATAGAGTTCTTTATTGTCCGAGAGAAAGGGCTTGCATCTTGTGCAGTATGTATCCCAAGCTAAATGCGTGGGTCTGGCATTTTTCTTGTTTCAACCCAAAAACCCAAAAAGGTTGCGTAACCATGAAACAGGGCAAATTCTGGCGAGTGTCAAAGCACAAAAGAACAGTGTTTTAAAAGTACAATAAAGTTGAGGAGTTCAAGAGTGAAATGTCACCTGAAACATGACAGAGTAACTTTTGTGTTTCTTTAGGATGAGAGAGATGGATGTTCCTCTCTTCTGAATGGCAAAGAAAAAAGGTCTAATGTATAATTGCCATCGTCTTTAAGCTAACGTCCCCTGTGACGTTGTCACTCATGTTGAGGATGTTTTATGAGCTAGTGTGAACCAAAGTTGGAAATTACTATGAATGCCATAAACAAGTGTTCTTAGTTTTACAAAGACCAACACAAAACAAAACAAAAAAAATGATGAAAAATAATAATGATGATGATGTAAAATACTCTCAACACACACACAAAATACGAAATAGGCCTATTCTCTACACACACACAAGGTAAGAAAGCATGAAGTACTACACTTCAGGTTAAGGCTACAGCTAGAAAAAAAAAAGTTAAATCTACCTCACTTGATCGCAGTTTTGAGAACTGATCTGATGACAGTGAAGCTGAATGCCTATTCAGAAACGCAAAACCCCTGAAAGCGAATACACAAGACAGGCCCTATACTCAGGAGCCCCCTTGTGGAGAGAGCTCGGTCAAACACTTCAGAGTGTGTGCTTGTGATGGAGTGCGCTTCAGTTAAGATTTATAAAGGCTTGAGTATTGTCTGAATGTTTTTAGATATTTTTCCAAATTAAAACTGTTGTTGCACAATTTAAAAATAATCTTTGTTACTTTATACTCTCAACTTGAAGATTTTTTAATATAGGAGCAAAGAAGAATGTGATACACGAGACATTTTTGCTTTAACAATGAGATCCATATCTGTTTGTTTAAAAAGTGTTTTGGTAACAAACAATATTAAATAAATACTATTGTAAATATTATATATAACTATACATATATATAGATAGGTAGATTTAGATATAGATATATAAATGGGGACAGCTGATGCCACAAAAGCCTAAGCCACACACACACGCAGAGTTAGCACAGTCTTTTCCTCAGCGACATGTGCCGGTGACTCTCCTGTCAGGGTTTGTGTCAGGAGCCGGAGGCGTTGGCCAACGCTCCGTCTGTCGTCGCACGCGACCACCCGCCCGCGCCTTCGTCCAGACAGTAATCAACCCCTTGTGTCTCCTACGTCTCTGAGTCGCCGAACAAAAAGGAGGACACCCCAATGGGCGCCCACTGGGGCGAGGATCCTACATTGTTCTTTTAGGTGAGGGGGGGCGACCAGAGAGTGACCAAAAAAACAATAGGACCGAGGACTGAGTTCATTTTCTGAGCCTTTCTAAAAATAGAATGATATAGTGACTACCATAAATCAGGCCGTCGGGTGTATTGTGAGGTTACAGGAGACTGGAGCCAAGAGAAGGTCGAGGAGTGTAATCACCAGCCAAGTATGTAGCGGTTTGTCATCAGAACCTCTAACCTAACTATGACTGGTCAGCACAGAGCTTTGTCTGCTTTTTATGATGATCCATAAATGCAGTGCCTTTGGCTTGTGTCAATAATTGGAGCTCATCTGAGCAGTTCAAAAGGCTTGGTTTCAATCCAGCCATTGTTTTGTTTTTCCCCCAATCTCATGCATGCAAGTACCTTTATGTCTGCCTTCATACTTAAGGCAGGAGCATTTCCCATCGAGGATACAGCAAGACAATGGAACCAAACGCCGGGGTTGTTTAGCAAATAAAACTGAGTAACCCATAGCCATGAAGGATCCATAAACTAGAAGCTGAGAAGACATAAGCCATTTTTGTTGTTGTTTTTGTTGTTGTTGGACCATCAATGCGTTTTTAAAGACGGTCACCTTTCATTAGGGGGTTTGAAAGCCATGTTTCTGTGATTAATTTTAGTGTGACTTACTGACATTGATTATTGATGCATCAGAGGACATATGAGGAAAGCTCTCCCTTGAAGACACTTCATAATCAGAACAAAAGGTTTGTCTATTGTTTTCATAAGAATTACAGACCCAGTCTGGTACAGTTTAAAACCAATGTGAACTTTATAAATCAGATGTTAATGTTTGCCATTGGTTGGCTTTGGCCCTGACAACCAAATCAAGCATCGTATGTTTTTTGTTTTTTTTCTTTTCTCAAAGACAGAAACTATTTGCTTCCATTTTAATAATCTGTTATGTTGTTATCCTTTGTTTTTAGTGACCGCGGAAGATTCTCTGTTCCATGAATCAAATCGCTGTATTTCTGCACGGATATCCTTTCACAAAATGTGGATAATGCCCATCAAAACACTGATAGAGAGTGACATCAACTGAGAGAAAAATGAAGTCTTTGAAGGAGATCATATGAAGGGCATTTCCAGCAATGGTCAAAGCTTTTCCAGGTCAAACACATTAATGATAGAGAGAAGCCACCTAAAGGACTGCTCTTGTTGTTGTTACTGAAACTCTTTGAATTCCAGTATGAGCTAAGGAGAGAAAACAGGATGCCCCGCTCCGAAACTATTTCCCATTTCTTGAAATAAAATAGAAACTTGACAAGTGAATTTAGAGTGAACTTGCTTGACCAACAAATTTAGAAAGAAGATATGCACACACACACATGCACGCACACACACACATGCACGCACACACACGCGCGCACACACACGCACACACGCACACACGCACACACACACACGCACACATGCACACAGTAAACATAGTGCTGCTGAGTTCTTATGAAACATTTCCTGCCTTAACTGCACATAATTGGCTCCAGTGTGTAATGTTGAATGCTTATCTGAACCGCATACTGGTTATGAAACAGGCCCTGGATGGAAGGCAACTGGAAACCAGGAGCTTAGACAGCACATTGTGCTCCATTATGTGGAACAGAATAACAAGTGCACAACAAAACATGGTGATAACAAGTCAAGTCAAGACCTTTTACTTGTTTCTTCCATGGAGCTGATTAAATTCCTCTAGAGTGACTCCATTGTCCTGATTCATTAATCTCTCTGGGCCCCTTGTTTTAATGTAATTAGTGTCATGAAACAGTACAAGGACCTTGATAGCCAGGGCATCTGATTGAATGCTTCAGCACAGGATACTTTGCAGCCTTGGACCTTGTGGGCAAGAATGCGGTTTAACAGTCTATTCGATCAGAGAATAACAGCTGAATAGCCATCATATGACTCAGTAGCAGTATCAAAGTGAATGTCCAATTGTTAGCCATTCAGACAAGCCTTGTTCAAAAAAGGGAGTTTTCACTTCTGTCTGAGAACGTTTTGGGATTGTTTAGCTTTATTAGCTGATTCGATTTCCTCTTGACTGGGCTGGTCAAAACGGCCTTTTCATCGGCTAGGCTTTATAAATAGCCTTCACTGTATTTAGAGCATGTATTGAACCACTGGTGCCATAAATAGACTCTCCTCTCTCTCTCTCTCTCTCTGAAAGGCCACTCTGCCAGTGGGGTGGCTCGCCTTTCTCCGGGGCAGGGGTAGCATGGGTGAGTCACGCTGAGACAGACTGATGAGGAGTGGCGGATTCCTGCCATCCGGCACCTTCTCTATGTGCTGCTCCGCTCGCGGTGCCCGGAGGAGACAGGCTGAGGAGAGACCATAGACTGGAAATGACGGGTTCTGATGCTGACTGGGACAGGTCCAAACCTGGGGGGGAGGGGGGGGGGGTGGAGTGGTGTTGAAGATAGATGTGAAGGCAATTTGAAGGGCCTCTTTAAGTCAGTCTGAACCAACAGCTCCATAAGCAAGGTGGACATGATGAGGGGAAAGAGGAAGCTGGGAGGTGTCTGTAGTGTTTCAGGTGTAATAGATCAGATGAGGCCTGAGGTACTGACAGGCCTGAGAGACATTAGGCTGTGGGTGTCCACACGGACTCATCAGCTGTGCATGGACACTCTACACATTTGTTTATTTGTATATTGTATATCTGTGTATTTATAAACAATTATACCCACAATTGTGTCTATTAATGAATTAAAAAGAGAGAACATAAGCAGCACATTTATATTTGGTCAAAAGACCAAAAAGATGCTGAGCACTCAAGGTGAAAATTATAATAATAAAAATAATAATAATTAAAGTTTAAATTGAACATTTGAAATAGACAACCTGCATTAATGACCACTGGGAAACAAAGATGGTTTTACTGCAAAACTGTTTTGTTTTGTTTTTTGTTTTAATTTTCTCAATGGGCAGCAGGTTATTTACAGGGGAGGGTTTGTACATAAATAGGCAATTTATAAACCACAGCTGTTCTGCTGATATAAAATTAAAAAAAGAACATATTATACAGTATCTACATGTGCCACATTTTGTACAGCAATGTTTCAAGAAGGATTGTCGGAAATCCGTTTGCAAACTTCTGAGTTCAGGAGGAGTTGCATCATGTATGGAATTACAGAGTTACATACGAGTTCAAAGAGAGGACTCCTCAACAGACTTTGATTAAGAAACTAGTCAGAGATAGTTTAGTTTAGGAGAACGTTCTGTGGAGGACCACTGATTGTAAGTTTGAAGGAGACACAGTTTCTCAGGGTGAGAAAAGAATGTTACGAGTTATAGGTACCACACACTGTATTCTCTGTCTGTCTGTCTATCTCTCTTTCTCTCTCTCTCTCTCTCTCTCTCTCTCTGTTACAGTTCATCACCCAATCATTAACACAATCATCCTGGCCCATTTCATTAACATCCACAGAATCCAAAACAACCCAACAGAGACTTCAGTCATGGCATACACATCACAGTATAAATGCAAAACAGGACTAGTTTCTTAGATACACACATCATATGGATAAAGACACGCTATCCATAAAAACAAAACAATTCTGTCTCTGAACGACATACATTTACTCTCACTTGTGTATGTACAAGGACACAGAACATACTGTGCAAGACCAACTGAAAGAAAGCTCTCAGTTAAAACAAAATAAAGTCAAATAAAATTCAATTTAAATTTGAAAATACCAACGATTCCCTTAAAATTATAACAAAATATTTTGTTTTGTTAAAAGGCAGCTACAATCAAAACCATATGGGAACAGGATCCCATTTCAAAATAAGTTCAACCAATCGGAACACCGTTCTTATTCATCTCATGTAAGACACTGCAGGGTGACCCACAGATGAAAAGGCTCTTTACAAAAGTGCCGAAAAAAGTCTCAAAAAAGACGTGTTTTTCTCCCCCTTCACGTGGCAAACATCCAGTCAACAGATTCTATGACACAAAGCAATACTTTTTAAACAGTAATAGTACACACATACACCATCACACACAACCAGACAACAACATGAATTACATCCAATATCATAATTCTGACATAGTCACCACCAAGCAAGGTTTCAGTGAAGAAAAGAAACACAGGTTACAACAGGATGGCTATGCAGAAGAAACTGTTAGAAAAAAAAAAGCTAATACTTGGTCCCTGAACCAGAAACCTACAATTCAAATAAACATAACCCTGTTTTAGATTACCACAGAGGTATGCTGAATGCTAAAAACAAATATTCTATTTATGGTCATAAATGCATCAGAACCCTTTCTTAGTCCAAAATATAATTTATTAGCACGAATCTTATCTCCTGTTAAGAACTGCTGAAAAATTAATAAAACTCCATACACTGCAGTCCCTCAGTCCAGGTGTGTTTTTGTAAATAGCACTAAACAACCTTTACTTCATGATACATGGTTTTTAGGATTAGGGTGTTGCGATTTCACATAGTAGATCATTAGAACAATGTTAAGTTTTGGGTTCAAAAGATAATTGTTGTGTATCCATTATCTATCGTTCAGTATTTACAAAAACTGTGCCAAACTAAGAAGAGCAGTAACATGGCACTCTATGTGAAATTTTGTTATCTAAACAACATGAGCTCGTCATATGTCCTAACGCCTGCCTGGTAAATCTTTCCATAAGTAATACCAAAAAAAATCCATTCTCAAAATAGTATTCCAAGTTTGTAAATACTCATCAAGCTATGTGCAAGACAAAACGTCTACAATCATTTCTCTTTCCCTACGTTTTCCGTCTCTTCATATACTTCATCTGTAGCACGCTGATGCCCTCGTGTGGCTCATTCCGGTATTGAAGGTGAACAATGACGGTTACATAAGTTGGAAAAATAAATAAATAAATGGCAACAACATCCAGTGCTTTCGTAATACCTTAAGATAATAAAGTCAGGTCAAAAAACTACCTCTCCCCACACCACACCACATACTGTGCAATTTTCTCAAGAATCAGAAGACAACATCAGTTCAAATGAATGAACCTGTTAATCAGAGTTCTGACTAGCAACCAGACCAAAAAAAAACATTATGTATAAATATCTTTGTAATTAAATTAGTTTATAAAATATTCAATAAAAATGACTAAAGCTGAAGTGTTAGGGAATACTTTGGCTTAAATAAATATAAATGTTACTCCTTACAAGGTCTAGTACAGAGGTATTTGTCCCTGGCTCTGAGGTGGTATAAAAGGGTGTGCTGAACAAGTCTTAATTTAAACATTACATTGCAGTAGGAGCACCTGCAAAAACAACCATTAGCATGACTATAAACCCAACACATCAAATCTTATCAATATGACACCAAAGATCAGTTTGTTTGTTTTTTTTAGTAAAATCATAAAAAATAGACTATGAGAGTCGACAAAAAACATTTACATAAAACATGACATTTTTTATACACATTAAAAATGTAGTTGTGAGTCCTCTTGATTGAAGAATGTGTTCAGTAAAAGAAGAACAAAGTTTGGCACTAATCGAAATGTGTGACATATCAAAGGACCGGGCTTCAGCACAGTCGCCAAAGCCAGGATGTCACAGAATTTACAGTATATTGTCTTTGTAGAAGTTATAATGATCTGATGTGTTTGGTATGAAATCTATAACTAAGGAAAAAGTCCAGGAACAAATACCAGTGATCTAGAGTGAATAAGACCCTCAGCACTGAATAAACTCAATAGGTCCTTTTAAAGGGATATAGAGGTAACACTTTCTAAATGAGCTGCTGACGCTATCACCCATTCTCAGGCAACTCACTCCTGACCAGAACCTGTTAAGTGAGCAGGATCCACTTTACAGGGATGCTTTCAGTAAACGTCTATCATATGATCCGTTCTTCTGATCATTAAGACATTTGTTTTAATGACTTACAGGCATTCAGAAGTTAATTTCCTAAGAACTGGTTATAACCCAGCATATTTAAAAGTAAAGCGTTACCAATATAAACCGTACACATTCAACAGCGTCTTTCACACAGGCAAAAAAATGGCATAGCCAAAGAGTGGAACTGCCTGAGCTTTCCCTAGGAAACAAAACAATAATAATAATAATAATTAATAATAATAATAATAATAATAATAGCTCTTGATGCCTCTGGAGTGCAGTGTTTACCATTTTTAAACAGTATTTTAGGACTAGAACAAAGTAATACTGAACGAAAGGAAGGCAGATCCATATCAGTGCAATTTGCAAAGTCCTGCTCCATCAGATACAAAACACCGCTGGCAAGAAGCCATGACAGGTGGCCATTCTGTTATTGGCAACTCTTGGGGGATCTCCTCTCCAGAACGTTTTCCCACAAACACGTTCAGTAGGTCTGAAAGTGAAACCCAAAAACTACATCTAGGTAGGGTTGCAATCACATCGAGGGGATGAAGATGCATCTTAACCCAACGACGGAGGTCTCGCAAAAAAAAACCCACCCCTCAAACAGCAGTGCATAAGCCATTGTCAAAGCCCCCGTCACGCCAGTGCTCACAAAAAGGGGCTTCTGGTCCAATTTTAAGGCCTGAGGTAAAAAAAGAAAAAAGAAAAAAAGAAAGGAAACAGAAAGCAAATCCCAAATCCCTTGGGATAGCTGGGGTTTCTATTGCCTCAGTAATGCTGGATTATGATTGGGATGGGGGGGGGGGGGAGTGCCACCATCTAAGAGAGGGAAACAGAATGTACAGTAACACTTTACAAACAAGGTTCACTGGTCAACACATCCAATGGATACAAAACAGGCTGATGAATTTGTACAAATGTGTGACAACGTTTATCAGTCTTTCATAACAGCTCTGGTCGGCCTGTTGTTAGATGACCTTAAACTTAAGTTTTAAATATTATCTAGAAACCATCTGTCAGTGCATTTCTCAACACCTTGCGTGACGGACATTAGACGTCCCTTAGCCACTGAGGCATTAGTTCATGATACATGTTAATGAGTGAGCCCTTATTGTGAAGTGTTACTGATTCCACACATGAGAACAGCAGTATAACCACTGCATCCACAATATACACACCATTTATGAGAAGGGGAGCAAGGGGTGGGTGGCCTTTGACGGTTTTCCAACATCACAGAAAAGTGCAAAGCGTAAGCCGTTCGTCCTTCACAGGGTATACACGGGACATGTTTTTAACACTGTTAAACTGTTGTAATGTTTTCGTCACCATACAGACATGGTGAATGGTTACGTGGTCCAGTTTAGAGGAAGCGGTAAGTTTGGTTGACCTTTCGAAAGTCCTTAGCTACCTAGCTATGACGCTACCACGGTTTCAGTTAAATGTGACCATAAAATACTGTTTAAGGTAAAAAAAAAAAAAAAAGGATTCTTGTAAGTGCAATTTAAAAAGAAAAAAAGAAAGAAAAGGAAGAATGTCCAGTGACAGTCTCAGCAATGTATTGCTTTCCTTGAGCTGTCGGGGCCATTGGCACGTCGTTTGAGTTTCTATCATCGGCTGGCCAAAGTATCTTCGTTTCGTGGTCAACGTTGTGTGAACACTGCAACCTACAGGCCTACACAAAGGTCCTTTTTCCATTACAATTGCAGTGAGGAAGACGGCTTCCTCAAAAAACGCGGACAGAACTGAATCCAAACTTCCTTTTTCGCTCGCCTCTCTTATTTGCCTGCTCTCTCTCTCTCTCTCACACAACCTGCACGTCTTGGATCTAAACGCCAAACTTCTTTGATCCATCCAGTGCAACCGTTCCTTCTGCTTCTTCTCTGCCGGCCGGTTGGTTCATCGCTGTGTCAGTCATTTGGCGTGTCCATTCAAAGAGTAGCTAGGATGCGGGAGAAGGAGATGATGATAGTGAGTGCGGTCTGGCCCACCCCAAAAACCAGCGCCTCCAGAGGGGCCATGTCTTTCCCCGCAACACGGTACACTCCAGCCACTGCCGCGCCTGCGAGAAGAGCCACACAAACACACACACACACACCCACACACATACACACATGCGCACACACATACACACACACAGAGAAGCAAATACACATGTAAGTCAATCCAGTTCCAACTGGTACATAAGAACAATATAAAATCAATATAAAATGATGCCACTTTCAGACAAACACCAGAACAATTTCCCTCCTCATTCAACTCATCTCCTATCACTACACTCAACAAGCGTTCCATCAAAAAAAAAAATGTGTTTCATATTCAGATCATACATTCAGTCAGAAGCAGCTAATTTAGGCTTATCTGCCTATGCATTAAAAAGCATGGACAGCACTCTGAGAATGCTTAAAGACTTAACGTAGTGTCTACTTTGTCCCATTGAGGGTTATTGCCATAACTCAGTAGCCTCTTATTTTTGTCCTATGGAGGGTTATTGCCATATATTCAGTAGCCTCTTATTTCAATTCCTATGGGTAATAACCCAGACAAAACATCTCAAGGGTAGAAAGTAACACTTCAAGGATTTATCTGTAGCTCAAGACTGCGTTTAGGTAGGAAAACACAGAGGAATAGCCTTGGTATGAAAAATTACAGAGGACTAACTCAGATTAATGCATTCCATGGTGTACTAGAACAGCCATTACTATCAGGACACAAGTCGGCATGTAGCTGCTATATCACAGACAGCCACTAGACCTTTTAGCAAAGTGTGTTAGGAAGTCAGTCAATATCCTGCTCTTAGCTGGTTCCATATTAATAATGAAGCAAGGGGACCGGGACGGGCACTTCCATGTAGTCGTATATCTGGTTCATTTGTGATTTGTGACTGAATCAGAGTCAGTCAGCCCTCTATCTAACTGCTCCAGCAGTGTCCTCACCAGACCCTCATTTAACATCTCAGACGGGCTGGATCTACCAGACGTCTTTTAACAGAGGAATGCATTACTGTGTAATGACAGGAATCACTTTACTTCACTGTGTCATTAGTGTTATTTAGGAACTTCACTCTTTCAGTAGCGTTATTCAGGGGCTTCACTCTTTCAGTAGTCTTATTCAGGGGTTTTACTCTTTCAGTAGTCTTATTCAGGGGCCTCACTCTTTCAGTAGTTTTATTCAGGGGCTTCATTCTTTCAGTAGTCTTATTCGGGGGCTTCACTCTTTCAGTAGTCTTATTCAGGGGTTTTACTCTTTCAGTAGTTTTATTCAGGGGTTTCACTCTTTCAGTAGTCTTATTCAGGGGCCTCACTCTTTCAGTAGTTTTATTCAGGGGCTTCACTCTTACAGTAGTCTTATTCAGGGGCTTCACTCTTTTAGTGGTGTTATTCAGGGGCATAAGTCCCCTTAAGACCACCCGAGGAGACTTAGCAGGAGAATACATGGTGCAAGTGATACAGAGAGACTAACTTGTCTATGAGCGAAAGAAAGCCAGGACCTGGAAAGTGAGAAGGACAAGGAGGAAAAACAAAAAGCATCAAAATGTACAGAAATGAAGAGAACATTTGAAAAAGAAAAAGACAACAAAAGAGCAAAAAAGAGGTGATTGAAGATCAAAGGAGTATGTAGAAGTAAAAAAAAAAAAAGAAAGGGGTAAAGAGAGAGTCAGAGACAGAGAGAGAGGAGAGAAAAAAGAAAAAGCGCACACAGAGATGAGAACTCACTGGTGATGACTCCTCCCGTGAGGGAGGCCAGGAAGCCCACGCTGACCAAGACCAGGGTGATGAGTCTGCCCCTTTTGTGCCTCTGCAGCGTCACACACATGAGGAGCCCCACGGCACCGTGCACGAAGAGAGAGGAGAACAGACACCACAGGAACACCCAGTACCACATCTCTGAAACACACACACACACACACACACAGAGACACACACACAGAGACACACACACACACACACAAAGAATACAAACAAGCCGGTTAGTCACACTAGACACACCTGTTTAAACTGACATTCCTCTTCTGAGAACACCACTGACTGCTCATGCACCCATTTCTTGTAGTGACTGATTAAATCACATGACAAAATTGTAATGAAGAGCTTATTGTTTACATTCATTCTAAAACAGGAACTGAAACATGAGAGCTATCTCTCCATTGTGGTCTTCAAATTAAAGGGAGAAGAAGATAGCTGAGTACAAAAGTCACTGAGAGGGAAGTTCTAAAGAGGCAGATAGTTAAAAGAGCAAAACAACAGTGAAAAAGGCACAAATTACTTCAAATTAAAAGCACAACAAACACAGGTCATATAATGAACAAACTCTACCACACATGGTGAATTAGGATTCCGGACAACGGGGGAGGGGAGCACACACTGATGAAAATGCTCAGAAATATTCAGGATATCAATATTCAGGATATCAATATTTTACAGTCAGGTAAATTCCTATGTCCTTGTGTAGCGTTCTGTTGTAAGTTATAGATAGATGCAGTGTTCCACCAATTCTTTCACAGGCAGGCTTAAACAATCTGACATAATCTAAAATGTATAATCCATCACATGATTATTAATGACATATCCTGAAAAAAAACAACAACAAAAAAAAAACACAACAAGAGGCAGCCAACGAAAAAAATCAAACAACTTTATACTTTTATTTACTTGATTATTTACAGATTTAATCCGCGTGAACGTTTCACTACCCTTCCTTGCTCTCTTTCATGGGGTTCCTTTTCTGAAAGTGAAGGATGGCCCTGTCAATAGCTGCGATACCAAGTTCACAGCAGTGGCACCCATTTCTGGGAAGCATTCGACATGCACCGCTGAAAACAAATGCAGCATTAAATCCTAACACACAGCAGCTATTACTCTCCCCAAAGTGCCCATCGCACATGCCTTCACACAGAGCCCCGGTCAGAGACATTGATTTCACGTCTCTCTGCAACACGGGACGGCGATATAGGGAAGCACAGAGCAGAGTCTGATGTCGAGTGAGTAACCTCGGCCAAACAGCCGAGCAGGAGGCCCTATTTACATTCTCCTCTTCACTGTTTTTCTCTCTCCCTCTTTCTCTCTCTCTCTCTCTCTCTCTCTTTCTGTCCTTCTATTCTTCTGCCATGGTGCTCGGAGAGGCTGGCATGCGTTTGGAGCCCTGGAACATCACACTCGGGCAGCGAGAGGATGGCCTGGCACCACTCACATAGACCGGGCCTGAGAATATTCCGGACTAAAGACTATCCACAATGAACACAAGATTGATGCTCCAAGCATGACAGATGTTAAAACAATCAGTCACACACGCGTATTGTCACCGACTGTTGATTAAATATGCTTTTGTGGACAATTGCGTTGTTCACTTTTTCTTTTTCTTTTTTCCTTTTTTTCAAAGCGATGACTGACAAAAGCTCGATTGTTCTGCATTTACGTACGTAAAGACACGGTACGATGTACTGTCCATTCAATTTTCATTTTTGTTGTTTTAGAAAGATATGCTGTGTGAGGTCTATACAGTTCTCCAAAAAGCAATGGAAAAAGCTCCATTTAACCTTGTTTACATTCCAGGGAGCATCAACACCATATCTATTGATCCAGACAGCAGCCTGTCACCGAGGTAGAGAGAGTTGTAGTGGTTGACAGACACAAAATCCTTTGTGCTGCAGAGCCTGCAAGCACACAGACACACACACACACAGACACACACACACACACACAGGGAGTGAGAGATGTCACTATCCAGACCAGAATAAAATCAGAAAACTGAGCAATCACAGAGCAATCTACCAGTGTGCAGACTGCCCTGGCAAAGCATACCCAGCCATTAGCATTTGTACATTACAGCCCCTCCAGTTCTCTGACCCTGGCATCTGCCACCAGGCTCATGCTCTGGGGGTTTTAACAACAAGCTCGACAGCAGGCACCATGGCACAAATGGGCAGACTTCCCCTGTCTCGTCCCTTCCTAGACATGTGAGCTGCACACCTAAGGGCCGGCTGCAGGCCACTCAGGCAGCGTTAGGAGGAGCTTAACACAGGTGCTGTTTAACACAGGTGCTGCTTCATTCTTGCAGAGAGTGACCTGCCAACCTGTCTTGTCAGGGACACCAGTAGAGTCTGATAATCCCATATCGTCAACCTGGCTTTGGCACAGGCTGTCAGAGCCCAGAGAGAGGTCATAAACACACGCGCGAGCGCACGCACACACACACACACTCACACTCACACACATACACTCGCACAGATAGGAAGAGAGAGAAAACACAGCTATACATCAGCACCTCGCACAAACCACAAAATGGGTGTGGTATTTTTCTCATATAATGAGTAGCAGCAGATCAGAATTTACAACACAGAAAAATTGCTTTGCAATAACTTGAATAACAGCCTTTCTACTCTGTGAATACAAATATTTCATCAAATAATTAGCTAAAAATAACTATCCAAACACTACACTGCATGTAGTACAGAAATGACTAAATTAACATTCTGTCACATTTACCCACAAACAATAAACACATAACTGAATTTTTGTTTTGAGTTTTACTTTTATCTTTAACCCCATACTCTAGAATGAAATGACACAAACTGCTTAAACGGATACTCGAAAATAACATGACTTAGCAGGACCACAGCCGGACAGTTCAGACAGCACATCTGAAATGTGACGTAAAGTACTAAACAAAGTATTGTGCATCTTTATCTTTGGTATTATAGAGATACTACTACTACTACTACTACATAGACTTGAACTGTGTCCATATTGTTTGTGGGGTGTCAAGTGAACGAAAGCAAACCAAGGGCAACGAACAGACAGTCAGTCCCTTAAGAAAAAAAAAAAAGAAGAAGAAGAAGGAAATGAGTTTGCTGAATTGGTTTGGTACACTCAGCAAAAACAGGAAATGCCATTTGTTTCTGTGCTCTGCGAGAGTTTGTCATAATTCTATTGCGTTTACGTTGACATATTGTGTCTGCACTGAGACCGTTGTAGGCTCTCTCTCATCTCAGGCACAAAGACAGAAAAAAGAAAAGAAAACTCTGCCGAGCTGATGTTAAATGATTGTGCTTTATGCTTTATCAAAGAAAAGCTTTATTAAGGTTCTCCTTACGGGTCTAGAGATGCAGAGAGATATAGGTTAATGTAAGGGCTACGTTCTGACCTGATGTCTTTGTTGTACCAACACACCATAATGTCTTATGTCTTATGTGATCCACCTCTTAATTCAACTGAACTGGTAAAGTAAACGCTAAAGAGGATCATACAACTACTGTGCAAACAGCTCCCCCCCAAAAAAATTGTTGATACCCGTGTTACACTCTACCGATGCGACTGAGCTTACTGCAAACTTCTGTACGTGAGTCATTTTCCATGCCGAGTCAGCAGTGACAAGAGTCGTCTTTTTTTTGTTGGGGGGGGGGGGGTGCCTTTGTCTTTTTCATCATACCAAATGTTTGAGTGATTACATAAAACATAATCTGGGAAATCTCAGTGCCAGTTCAGGCCATATTTGACCACTGAACACAGGGAGAAGTTTTGACAAGAAACAATAATAATTTATGATAAACATGACCTCTTGCTCTCCGTTTTGTAACACCGGCTTATTCTTGGTCTCTGCTCAAAGTTCTTCACCTCTACATAACGTTCACCCACCTTTCCTTGGCATAACCTCAGGTATTAATGATTGTTACTGCTGTGATGCAACAAATTGAACATTATGTTGTCTTTCTAAGTTAATCATTTATGTCAAGGTGCAGGTTACAGTGGAGTAAAACCATGAGCCAGTCACACTGTGGTTGTTACAATTTGCTTAACACCACTCAGTGGTTAGGAAACAAAGTACTGAGTACAGTGAGCTGTTTGAACTGTTCCATTAACATAACAGCATCATAGTTACAAATCACAGCATCATCCCGGTACTGTCTTTCGAAAGTCGAGGATCGGAGAGCATCTATGTATCTTTAAATGGCATCTTTGTGATGAAACGTGGCCAGTCCTGGTTCTAGAATGACCCATTGCTCAGTATCCAAAGGCAGGACAATATAATGACAATAATTACTTCTGATTACTCGACCACGGAAAGACAAAGCGGCGGGGCTAGGGCCCGCAAAGGAGAGGCGGTGACAAGCCCATTTGGACAGAACAAAGATTAATGAGTCGCATATTGTTATTCTGATGTTAGACTCACAGCGTGGACGACTACTGAGGTGTTCAGTAGCTAGTGGAGAGCGCAGTGATGTTTTCTTTTCTTTTTTTCTCTCCAGAAAGAGTCGCAAACTATCAGCATCCCACAGTGCCAGGCTGCGCTATCCGTAACGCAACGGCAAAGACCTCGACCCACACAGCGCCGTGGCTCCATGTATCTCTTTAAAAATGGACGCGCACAGCTGCCAGTATTGCCCATTCCATCCTACAGTACAGTAGTAGGTACCGAGATAGGCAAGCGCGCGTAACCCTGGCCACACCGGCAACGAGTGAACAAGCCCTAGGGGCAGATGAGACGTGCTCATATTTTACAGTATCGGTCCACAATAATGACATACCTGTGAAGTGTTGCAGTGTCGGTACTGTGCCTTGCACCCACAAGCTCAGCACCTGCTGTACCGACAGATTAATAGAATAATCCTTGTTCATGTTTCTGCTGCCGCCGCCGCCGCCGCCGCCCGGGTTCGCACCCTTCTTTGTCAAATGGCTGAACTTGGCTTTTGATGAAGACATTGAGGAGACCGGGTGGCATGAGGAGGCTCTTCCCCTGGCGCGCCCCTTTTTACCGGTGCCTCTGTTTCGGCTTGACGCTTCTCTCCGGTCGGGACAGGGAAGGACCGTTGATTCGTCTGTCCATTACTAATAGTAACGGCGGCTGCTTGGGAGCCATGATGGGTACGGCAGGCGAGTGAAACGCACACACAATCGCCCTATATCGGTTGGCTTATCTACATAATACTTAAAGGCGCCGGTTCCCTTAAAGGGGAGTGTACAGTAAATACGAATACAGTTCAATATTGTAACTTATGAATGGTGTCATTGCAGGGGTGAGAAATGTCTGTTGCCAATTCAGTGAATTTTCACTACTTTCCGTAGCCCAACTACTTATTCCGTTACCTCCATATAATTAAATGACCGCAAATTTACAGCCCTTGAGAGCTGTAATACACATTTAGTTGATTTGTTCATGTCACTGAATCATATGCATTGAATTTACTGAGTAAAGAAGATAAATGAGTATGCATAGTAGCCTAATATAGAACATTTATTCAAGTATTACTCTGAACTTCGTGCAGCCCTTAATTCAGCACAGAATGAATGATATCCTGTATTATAGTCTTTTGAACTCAATAAAGCTCTGCAGTAATTTATTATTTTAATCTTATTATCTTGTTTAATGTATCTTGGTTTTCATAGCCTGTTGGCTACATCGCAGACTGAAAAGGAGCCAGAGCGCTATATCAATGTTCTAGACGATTCTTCCTTGAAAATTTGCATTCACTGGTCACGATCTGACGAGCTGTGGGTATATTTAAGATGGTACGGTTTGATAATTAAGGGAATCTGCTTCCATCAAAACAAAACACAGACTTGCAGAAACATGGAGAATTTATTGTGTTCTTCCTCGTTGGGAAAAACAACATTCTAACTTTTACATCAAAGCTTTATGAGAGGCAAGTGTTCATCTGTTTAGTTATTAAAAGGAGAAGTGAAACGGTATCATGGTGGATAGTCGTGGTATTTCACTTTTTATAGATCAACTCTGCTCACCTCTGGCCTTTTTGAACTTCATAGTTCTCTGAGGATCTCTTTGGAGCTCTCTCTGCACTGTCTCCCAAAGCCCTGAGAATCCTAGGATATGGATTCATTGGCATACGAATAACATTACACCAGTAAGATCACTTTACATAATGAAACACAATTACCACAGTCGTCTTTTTTTTTTTTTCTTGCAGTTGGCCTTTTGTGCTTTTTGGCCTAAGTACAGTCTCAAATATTCACACGCATTCACAATCAAGTGAGTGATTCACTGAAAGTCATACCAAAGCAACATAGAGAAAAAAAAAAAAACATATTGTAAGGCCACACCTGTTAGCTGAGCTGAGGGGTCTATGGCTCGGCCCACAGTAGAATGGGGGCGGTTGGTTAGCTATTGATGTCAACCATGCGTGGGGACATGACCTGGTGGTCTTTTCATGAACGCTTCCAGCTCCTCTCAGTGCCTAAGGGCTGAGCAGTTCACATTGTTAGGATGAAAGACTTTCCCAGCATTCACTACACCTTTGATGCTTCATAGTTCGGGTGTACAGTTGCATGTCCTTTGCAATGACACGTTTAGACTTTAGTGAAGGTATTTTCCTCACACGCTATTTCACATAACATCCACATTATTGAGGCTAAATGTTTTTTTATTTATTTTGGCAATATCTGCAGAACATTTCTTCCACCGCATACCAACGGTGTCAGCACAAACAGATCATTCATCATGTAGCATGTTCCAAAATACCTCACATGCTATACACATTTTGGTGACACTGATGGGGAATATTTGCATATTCCGGAATCAGGAAAAAAGTCAAGTCAAGTCAAGTCAGGAAAAAAAAACGTCATTTGCATAATGTATTCATCTTATTAAGTTTGTTTGTTTGTTTTTTAAAGAAGTTGGTCAGAAAAAAAGGGGGAAGAAACAACAGTCATTTGCATATCACACACGTTTTCCTCGTGTGGGTTCTTTGATTTTTAATTCTGTGATGTTGGCTTCATGGAAAACAAAAATATTAGACGTGCACATTATGAGACGGACTGCCCTTTGGTTTATACTGTGAAGCTATTGGCCGAGGCCATGGAAAATTCCATCTCAGTGTGAGAGTTGACGAACATTTTTTTTTTCTGATTTGGCCTGCAGGGGGAGCTATAAGTTTGGCATATTCTCTAAGGGTTGGTAGTTTTCCACTAGTTGTCTGGCCTTTTCAGCCAACTGGTACACTGCTTAAATTCACTGAGGCTCTTAAGGTGTGAAAATGTCCTCTAGTGAATGTAAAACGAATACTATGATCTCTGTTTATTTATTTATTTGGTTATTTATTTTGCTATTTGAAATGTTTTTTAATACATTTACAGTTTTCATACACACACACACACACACACACACACACAAACGTACAAAGCACCAAGTGACTCTTCAGCACTCATAATAAAAACATACATCTGTAATATTTACTGATGTTATGTAAAACTTAGTCAGACTTTTGTTACTGACACAATAAGCATACCTGTTTCATGTATTTCAGATTTTCTATGGAGAAATTAATTACATATACGGTGAACTGCAGTTCACATTTCCCATGAGAAACATTTCGGAATGTTTTTGATTGACAATAGGGGGATTTTTTAGGCAACTTGAGAGGTTGTAGTATTTCTGAAGAAATGATACAGCGTTGTGGTGTCCTGTCAGTCATCAACAGACAGCCAGAGGTGTGTGTGTGTGTGTGTGTATATACCTGCTCCGTTTTCAGTCTTTTATCCAGATTTCTTTTGACGTATGCGCTTTGTTTTTCCTGTGTAACTGTATCTAAGGCAGCGCTCATTCATTCTGTCATATTTTCTCTCGCTCTCTTTCTCTGTGTCACCCTGTCTCTCTCTTTGTCTATACCGTTTCTTGAGGGAATACATTCTCATCTATTGTCGTAACGTGACTCATCTTGTGGCTCATCTGGATATTATCCCTGTCACAGTGAAGACTTTTACTGGAACCGTCAGGCATTACTATGAGTCAAATACACTAGAACCTTATGAAACCTGACACCCAGGCCCCTCCTCTATCTCATCTCTCTCTCTCTCTCTCTCTCTCTCTCTCTGTTTTTTTCAATAGTCTGGCTAAGTTTTTATTTTCAACAATGTTTATTGCCATTGGTCGACTGACAGGTAGCTCCATCACATTGGAGTAATTGCAGCCATACATCTTAATGTGGCGGCCGTGGTTTGGAGAGGAGAAAAAAGCTCACAAAGAAGGGTTCAAACAGAGGTAGACCAGCTTTTGTGTGTACCCTCCACATTAGTCACAGAGTGAGGGTTGTGTTCACCTTTGAGAGTTTCCCGAGGCCAGTTAACTAAACACTGCACAATCACAGAGGTGACATGCAGAAGCCATTGATGTGGGACAGTTTGACTTAATGCGGCTTCAAATTAGATGTAATGTCTTTTTAGTAGTTCACTCACTGCTGTACAGACACCTGCAATTTACCTGCCCAAGCCTGCCCTTATCTAAACCTGTCCCCCGAGCACCCTTTTGTAGAACCCGTAAATTACCCCAGTAACTGTCATCCATTCACCTGATCCATTTCACCTGCTCAGTCATCACCTCTCCAAAGAAACCCACTTTTTCCCGTAAGTCACCAAAACGCTCTGATGGCTGCACAACCTTTATCCACGAATGTTTAGTGGATGCATAACACGTGCCAAGTGTTTGCCTCAGAGGTTCATGACTCATATCATGGTTTGTGTTGAGCAAGTTGGATATACTTGTGTAAAAATGAAGTCTGTTTGAACACGTGGGGTGAAATGGTTTGGCTTTAAGTTATTACAGTTCAGTTACACACAAGTTCCTGTAATTACATGCTTGCACTATGACCTAATGAGGCGGACTGGTGTTCTGGAAGAATCAAGGATGACAGGGTGTGTTTTAGAGCTGATTGTAGTTGACTTTTTCCCAGTGTGTGAGACTGCCACATCAAACAGGACCACTCAGTGAAGACACTGTGGGAACACTGGGTCTAGAGCTGGCTTCAGACGCTGGCTCAAATGAAAGGAAATAGAGTCCTGCGGTTATTGTTCTACTGGGTCATAAAGAGCACAGCAAAGATTAGAATGATACATTGTGCTACAGTGAGGCCAGATTTCTACATGTTCCAGCATGTGCATGTATTTATTCTAGTCTTTGCAGAATCTTTTACCTGAGGGCACAGAGATTCAAAGCAGCATTACAGACAAAATTAGTCAAGAATAATATAGAAAATGAGCATCTATTTCAAAAGGATCATCAAGCAAAACATGCAAATAAAACTTTCACCTGACAGACGATCGGGTTTTATCAAAATTCCTTTTCAAATGGGTTTTACTAGATTAATAGGTGGATATTGAACATGAACGAATGTGACACAAAATCTCGTGTAATCAAAGCTCCAATTAATGAGCTCTAACCAAGCATGGAACAGTCTTTTAAGTGCTTGATACAGGATTCTTTTTTGCAGGAGAACAACCCGCCTTAGCTTTGTGGTCATAATAAATATTCTCTTATCTATGATCAGTTTATCAACGTGGTGTTTATCCAAGTCTAAGATGGAGGATAGGATCGCTTCGGACCGACACAACACAGTTTGCATGATTATAATCACATGTTGGCAGCTACCTCGGGTTCCGATAGAATCAAGACTACGCTGACATGGATGACCGAGATCCGCTCACGAGCGTCGCTTTTATTCTCAATGAGGCTTAGCCCGATCAAGTCAATAGGAATGAAGGGCGTTGATTTCAAAAGGGACGGATTTCAATGAGATTGACAGCCTTTACACGTCGTACAAAATTTTGACATTTGGACAAATAGTTTTTTATGTATAAATTACAAAGATGTTTCACGCCTGTTCAAATGAAGAAGAAACAACTTTCTTAACTGAAAGTTCTGCGCCCCATGTAAACCTGCAAAGACAAGGATATCCTGAGCAAAAAAAGAAAGAAAGAAAGAAAGAAAGAAAACCTAGCTCGGCTTCAGTGCTACGTAGCAGGTTGGTGTCATTGCCTCCGC
>NC_044506.1:9724450-9729450 GCF_902362185.1 Chanos chanos | reverse complement strand
CTCCCTGCCAGTCGTTACACAAGTGCGCTCCAGTGTGTGGCTTTTTTTTTTTTTTTCCGAGACTTCTCTCAGAAAATGGAATGGGAACTAAGGCTAAGTGCCTCGCATGTGGTCTACACAAGACTAATTAGATAAACACAGAGGCCACAAGCATATTTAAGCACATAACAAGGATGAGAGAGACAGAAAGGGAAAGACAGAGCACAAGAAAGTAGGTTTACTCATAGACTTATTCATAGAAACACTCTAGAAAAGGAGAGAGAGAGAGAGAGAGAGAGAGAGAGAGAGAGAGAGTGAGAGAGAGGGAGAGAGAGAGCGAAAGAGAGAGAGAGACAGGGAGAGACAGGGAGAGAGAGAGAGAGAGAGAGAGAGAGAGAGAGAGAGACAGGGAGAGAGAGAGAGAGAGAGAGAGAGAGAGAGAGAGAGAGAGAGAGAGATGATAAGAGGTAAGACAGGCAAACAGTGAAGGTTTCAAAAATCTCGGGAACATTCTGTTCTTGTTAGCCAATGAGCAGAAAGCTTAGATGAGAGCGGGGGGGGGAGACAGTGTGACTCTAAAGAGCAGCAGTGACGTGAACGGGACTGTTTATTAAACACACAGTCTTGATTACTGAGTTTCAGCCCATGGCAGGGCTATTCTGGGCCTGTGGTGTAAGAGCACAATAACGAATCTGGAGAAGAAGACACGCACACTGACTACCTGGGTGTGCTCCCCAGTGACTTCAGCTCAATCATTCCTCTTCCATAGATTCTGTTTTTCCATCCATCCACACCGACTGTAAAGCACCCCCCCCCCCCCATCCCAGAGCGAGTCAATTGTACCTCCAGCTTGTCCCATTTAAGAGAATACAAGGGGGGTCCTCTGAGAAAGAGTGCAAAAGGGGGAAACAAAAATGCTGAATATGTTTGTTGCATTTAAACAAAAGGAAGAAATGTTTTGTTTTGTTTTGTTTTATTTTGTTTCGTTTTCTTTCTAAGTAGGAGCACAAACAGACTATGCCCTGCGATGTTGAAGGAAATAAATCAACTTAAAAAAACCCTTCCACGGAACAGTATCATGGCACTATAGAGGGGAGCTATTTTAATCTCTTCACGTTGTGAAATTATATTAGTTCGCTTCAACTGAAAAGATTATATGAAGTTACTGCTTTGTTTAAAATAAGTAAATGTTGCTAACTTAACTCAAGTTCGGACTGAGTTTGCACAAACCTTACATGGATCAGTTTAACAATGTCTGTTAAATTCTTTCAGGTTTTTTAAAGAAGAAGTTGTTTTGTTTTTTTTGTTTATTTTGCGGGGAGTAAGAAGTTGCATAACAGTTTCTCTGAAAGACCAGTCATCTGGCTATGGTGCGTTCAGGCTCAGACTGAGACTTTGAAGACGGTTCTTTTTTTGTTTGTTTGTTTGTTTGTTGATGCCATCTTGATGCCATTAGGACCAGCAACTCCAACTGTATGCATTTCACACAGGCATACCAAAAATAAACTCAACCATCTAAGATAAAAAAAAATAAAAGAAATAAAACGGCCCTGTAGCTGCCATCAGTTCCTGGTATTTCACTCTTTCGCTGTTTTGTTGGCGTTAGTTTTTTCTGGCTCCAGTAATTTGATGAATTATTCATTTGACAATAGCATTATGCAAGTATCTGACAGGCTCAATGTGGAATCACTTCTGACAGAGAAACAAGTTGTGAGAGTAATGTTCTTTTAATGAGAGGAAATTGTATTTCACATGCAAATGCGTGGAGTAATTAAACAAGGGGGACGATTCGCTGATGCATCAGTGCTTATGCATCAGCCTTCTCTCACAATCACACAGTAATAAAGGGAATGAATTTTTCTTATTGCAAGCAAAGATAATGAAAGTATGGACAAATTGGGGTAAACACACACACACACACACACTCACGCGCACATGCGCACACGCGCACGCACACGCACACGCACATACATTGCAATCAAAGGATAAACAGAGATACACAAACAGCTTCTCATCACAATTAGAGAGTAAACAAAAACAGTGCTTTTCATTCCATTCTTCAGGCAAGGACAAACACATACTTGTACACATACACACACACACACACACGAACACACAAAAAGGTTCACCAGGTCCGCTGAGCCAGATGTTGGCTTTGAGTGTAACATCCATTAGCTGGTAATTAGCTTGGCCTCAGAAAAGTAAACTTTCTGTGAGTAACCGACAGGGATATGGATTTAAAAATACCCTCTGTTTTACTATTTCTGGCTTAATGAGCTGACAGCCATAGCATCCGTGATACTCATATTATACTGTCCTGCTCCCATTCCCCGAAATACAGTGAGAACTTTGTTTTCGGACGTATGCTTAAACGTGAAATGTTATAACATGTGATCTAAAGTTCCAAAACTTGTCACGTTTCACCATTGAAGAAAAACAAACCTGACCAGAGTAGCTCGTTTTGAATTCAAAGTGATTTCACTGTCATTCTGTAACCTCAGCTAAGAGGCTTTGCTTGCTCAGGTGGGGCTCTGTACACAGACAGATGAGGTCATGCAGAGACACGTATCCCCTTCCCCCCCCTTTTTTATCTGTTTTCCACCCACATCTCCCACAGCTTACTTACTTACTCCATCCTGGAGGAGGTTCACTCACTCCCCTGAGGAGAGACAGCAAGCTGGGAGATGAGGAGTCAAACATCACCCCACATATGCAAACATATAAACACACACAAACACACACATATATATATACACACACACACACACACAAACACACAAACGGGGAGAGCTCCAGCTGGGAAATCAACAGTGCATAATTCTTCACAAACAGCTCCTGTAGGAAGCTCAGCTTGGCTGCAGGTGATCTTGCTGATTAGTTCTGGGTTAATTTGCAGCATGTGTTTAGGGACTGCAGTTGCCTCTCTTCCGCTGATTAGAAACAAAACTCTGAGACTGGACTCCAGCCTTTTTGGGGTCAGGAGAGGTAGGCAAAACAGAGTCCGAGAGAGACAGTGAGAAACCATCTGTGATAAGAAGAGATTCAAAGAGCTAAAAAAAAAAAAAAAAAGAAAGAAAGAAAGAGACCAAATTTCTCATTTAATACTTATTTCAGTATCGTATTTTGTCTTGTGACCCCCCCCCCCCCCCAAAAAAAAACCTTCATGAATGTGATGTAAATAAATACATATCATGTTTTTCACTTCTGCAATGGTACATAAGGACGAGCAACTTCCCAACACATCTGCGTTTGACAAGAAGAGACCAGGACGTTACCAAAGAAGCGTTTACTGGACCGTACATTTATTTTTGCCACATATGGTTCTACTGTGGTTGTGAATTTACACCTCAGCATCATTGGTCCACAGACGCACACTTTCCCAGACAGATCCGTGCCATGTTTCCAGGCTATTCTCTGGGAACACCCCCCCCCCACACACACACACACACACGAGCATAAACACTTTAACTCTGCCAGTAATTCTACAGCCCAAGGCTAAGACGGACACAGAGACGGGGCCCACGATTACATTTAAACGTCTGTCACAGCAGACTACCCACCAGAACATGTAAAACAGATAAAACCAAAGTACGCAGGCCATTGTTTACCAGTGTGTGGCATCTTTACCTGGAAGGCTTTTATTGTGTCTGACAGTCCTTTATCTGATCCGGGATCATGAAAGGGTTTGCTACTCACTTATACAGTCCTGTCTGGATATTCTGTGTGCTACTGGAAAGGAGACGTTTATCTGTGCCATCCGGTGTAAGTGAGGTGCTGACAGACATAACTGGGATAACAACTAAATAGCAAAGACAGAATTACTCACAGCTAAACTGGAGACCAGTTAGTTACAAAAGTCTAAACTGTGTTCTCTAATGTTATCTGAAAATTTCCCTATTTCTCTCTCTCTTTCACTCTCTCTCTCTCTCTCTCTTTATTCATTTATCTCTTTGTCTATCTGTCTTCCCTTCGTTGGAAATGATGGAGAGTCCGTACTGAAAATGATAGATTGTCAGATCTGGCTGCAGCTTTCCTTGCCGTGGCAACATCTGCTGCGACATCACCTTGTAGAACTTTGCAGGAGAATAAATCACTGCATGACATCTGCATGGCCTGCCAACGCATAAATTACATTTCCCCAAACGTTGCATCTGCGTTGTCACAATGTTTTCAGAGTTTCCCAGCATTGTTCTGAGGACATGTGAGGTTCCTTGTGTTGTGGACAGGTGTTCCTGGAGCAGTGTCTGGAAGAAGAGCTCAGTGTGTGTGTGTGTGTGTGTGTGTGTGTGTGTGTGTGCAGGGGACAGGTATTAGAATTCTGCACAAAAGTGTCAGTTTTCACAGGTTCGTCTCATCTACGTGTCTTGACTGGTTTTTTACGAAAGCAAAAACTCCCCCCTGATCTCATCCATAAGCTACACCTGCACACAGGGGAAACAGTAGACAAGTGAGAGGGTTTGGCACTTCCTTTGTATTCCAGGATCTTTATATGAATCTAAGTTAAATGCCTGAAGTATAACGTTACTCTGCTCTGCATCGCCTTTGCTTTGCGTGTAAACTGAAGAGTGATGTGGCATCAGGTAGGAGTTGAATGATAACATGGAACAGGTTGTTTCTCTTGTCATCCTTTTTGTCCCAGTATCATCTATCAAACACGGGCAATATTACACAATATGAAAAATCTGTCATTTGAGAAATGAGCGAGGCCCAGCTGTTAAATGTTTATGCGTGACAGTTGCTCATTAATTTTGGACAGTATTTGTCACAAGCATGTGTCATGTGTTTTTCACACGCTAGAACCCACTTACTCTCCCTCCCCAAAACACATGCACACAGACACAGACATAGACACACACACACACACACACACACACACAAACACACACACAGAGCTATTATGCTCTATGCTTTTTCCCATAGATGTCTCTAATGGGCTGTGGATGGAGTGACAAACACTGCTGGACTGAGGGGCTGTAAGTGGACCCTACTCAGGTGTCAGGTATTGTACTGGTGTGTTCTCG
>NC_044506.1:9616950-9719450 GCF_902362185.1 Chanos chanos | reverse complement strand
CCACAACATAAATTAACACTGAACTGCAGAGCAGAACAGTCTTGCTTCGCTGGATATTTTTCCAAAAGTTTTGCTAAAATCATTGAAGATGAATCAGTAGAAAATAAAATCATTGCCACATGAGAGTTTTTTTTTTTTTTTTTAAAGGAAACACTTGGCCATCTGTTTTTAAAACTAATGAAACATCACAAACTGTGAATGCACTGGTACATGACATGATCTCTGGGACAATGTGCCCATACAATACGAATGAGAACACTTAAAGTCAGTCTAAACACAGCGAAGAGCCAATAACATCATTGTTTTGTTATTAATGGATGTGTAATGTCAATGTCAAAAAACATATTTGAATATTCCGATCTTTCAGTGTTACTGACTTGAGAGATAACACAGTGTCCGCACATTACTAATCTAACTACACTGACCGTGTTTTGATCCGTTGTGAATCTGAATGGTTTTGTTATGGCATGTTGCGTAACTTCTTCACAACATTTTCCTGTTAAAGCCCATTGTTCTCCTGTACCCAGCATATAAAGAATCCGCCCAATCAAAACAGACAACACCAGTCTGATTTAGCCACCAAAAAAAAAAAACCCAGCCATGGATACACAAGACACAGAATGTCTCATTGTGAACAGCAGAGCTGCAATGGGGTTTATTTGATATTTAGCTCATTCTCCAGAGACCCAGCATGAATACCACTGAACCTCTCCTTGAACCAACATGAATGAGCGAGACAAAATGGCTTAAGGATCCACACTCCTCTCTGCCCGTTTAAGTCTCCATCTTTTGTTTAGCAGCAGCTGTGTTGCGCACACACACACACACAGACACACACACACAAAATCGATTTGAAATGTTTTCCTGCTTTGGCTTACACTCTGTTCCCCAATGAGCTTTGCCTGCAGCAGTTATGGGCTGAAGTCTTGGTGTAGTCTATAAACTCTGACATGGTGGGGCAATGTGGGATTCCATGTAGCCAGAAAAAGGATATGCTGTTCCATGAAGATTTCACAGCTCCTGTGAAGCTGCACACTGGTGAGTGATGTCAGCCCTCAGTTCAAGGTGTGCTGAGTTCTTGCATGTTTAGCCTTGAAGCAGGTATTGAATGGCCTCCTTAGGGAGACCATCACCTGGGAACAATTTTTGCCTGAGGAACCTTGTACTGTTTGAAAAAGGTTCAATGAATTAAAGCTGTTACCAGCACTGACAAGACTTGTGGAGGCATGTTTGTTTAGTTATAATCATTTGTGTTCTTTCTGCTGCTGCTGCTGCTGCTGCTGCTGCTGCTGCTGCTGCTGCTGTTGTTGTTGTTGTTGTTGTTGTTGTTGTTGTTGTTGTTGCTGTTGTTGTTGCTGCTGCTGCTGCTGCTGCCGCCATTTGTTTGTGTGTTTGTTTGTTTGTTTGTTTGCTTGCTTGTTTGTTTTATCGGATTACTTCATTATGAAAAGAACTAATACAAAACTTGCCAATAACAGTGGCGTGTCAATGCGTCAGTAACTTGGCACTAAATAATTCTGATATCTGAACGTTGCTGCAGGCCATTGTCTTCGGCTTAGCCTTGAGTGATTATTAGGTTGTCAGCATTACAGCTTTTGTGACATGTTCATGGTGTCTGACCTCACTCCAGAAAGAACTGCCCAGAATTCTGCTTTAGTCATTGTTGGATAAATGTAATGACTCAGTATCAGATGGACTTATACAGTCATTTAACAGTCCGATCTGAACGACAGCATGGACCAGGGTTGGCATGCTTACAGGGACTGTTTGAACAGTTTGAGACTGCTCTGAGAATGGATTTACTTACCTGCAGGTTTAACATGCTAACTGTTAGCAGGTCTAAATTCAGGCTAATCCTGTCCTCATCTGTCTTCGCCAAGTGGCTACACTTACAGTCATTCACGTTGCCTCACTACATTTTAAACCCCAACGTTTAACACTTACCTAATATCTTTTATAGTAAAATGTCAATCTGTTAGGCTGCCACCATACGTTTTCCTGACCTGAAGGACACTTGACTAGCAAAGGTTACAAGAAGATTCATTCCTCTTTTTTTTCTCTCTGAAACTCTTTATTGGCTTTTTTTTAAATCTGCTGCTTTAAATGTTAACTGTCCTGTTTGTCTTTGCTGACATGACTCTTATTGTTTACATATGTGCTTTGGTCTGTTAAAATTGCCTTGGTTTCCAAAGGTAAGGCCCCGTCACATGCCTATCACGTTCTCTCAAACTGAAGCACTAAAATCAGAGATGGTGGAATGATTTTTTAACATTACTGCTTTTGGCTGTTGTAGACAGAAATGACTGCTCTCTGACTGAGCCAGAGGACAGAGATAAAAAGAAGAGTTTCAAAGTTAAGAGCAAAACTGATCACAATGTTAAATATAAAATGTTAACATCATGCAAATGTGCCGTCTTCATTGGGTTAGGTAAGCATTAATTGAATCCACATCATTTACTTTATTGAGTCAAGGAAATTCTATAACATGTTCAAGTACAACTAGCAACATGCATGTAACAATGCCAACCAAATCAGCGTTGGGAAATCTGCAGTCATTTCAGTGGAAATGTTTACCCCACCTGTTTGTTTTTTTGGAGCATTGATAAAAATGTGGTGTCTCCGAGCTTAGCCGGTGGGGTGTCTCACCCAGCTGTCTCACCAAAAGTAACAGGAAGCATAGGGACCTCGTTTGGGAACAAACAATGCAATCACCACAACTGCTCCACGGACCTTTTGTCTGTCTAATGGAGCGGGCTGTTTTCTCGTAAACAAGCACAAAAAAATCATGAGAATGGAGCATAGACTGGCTATTTCACAAGAGCGACGGCGGTTTTTCATTTCATACTGGTGGTTTCCACTCCATACCACGGTGACACGGTCTTGAGAAACGCTTCTCCAATGCAGACGCATCCTCCAGACCGCCCTACGTGAGTTCATTAAAAAGCCCTGCCCAGACTACAACCATCTATCTAAGTCAGTAGGGTATGCAGGAAACCAAAATCCATGTTTCCTCTGCTTCGCCAGGTTTTCACAGCTGAGTGATTCTTCTTTATTCATTCCTTATACTATTCTTCTTCCTATGTATACCCAAAACCCATCTTCTTCTGTGTAGCACTGCGATTCAAGTGACTGTTTTTGAGTACTTTCTGTAAGTGTAAAAATTCAATTGACTTTGAAATTTTAGGCCAGCTCACTGGTTTGACTGAATCTAGTTCCTGTTGCTAATTTAATTCACATTACTGTCATTTTCTTGATTCAGTTAAGCCAATTTGTTTGTATAACTCTTTGCAAGTAAAGTTAGCAAGCAAATTAGATCAAAATACATGCGTGAATGATCATATCTCTCATGTAGGCTGGTTACAATTCAATCTCCAAACCCACTTGGGAGAAGAAGTAATATTAACCATGAATTGTACAGTTCAAAAGGGTGAAATCATAAAAGTAGGTCACTCAACAAAACCACAGGGTAGCAAGTTGTTGTCTCCAGTGAATGAGGCAGTCAGCTGAAGAGGAAAGATTTACAGCGTTGGTGAGGGGTTTTTTTTTTTTTTTGGGATCCTCTGTGGCCAGTCTCGTTCCCCAAAGCTATACCCTGTCTTCACTGACCGGCATCTCTTGAAGGGCCCCATTTACGAATCCTTGTCCATCGAAATCCCACTCAGACAATTTCTGCCAACGGAGCACAAAAGCCAAATGGATCTTCCCCATAAATAAGCAGCGGGGGGGATAAGTCCAAAACCATGCCGTTTTTTTCCCGGGCTTTGTTTCCGTACCCTGGACTCTCAGCCAGTGGGGTGAACTACACTTATCTGTTCTCCTGTAATGTTTATACAATACCCAAAGACCAAAGAGGTTTGACTGTTCAGGGGTGTTTTCATGCATGAATAACAGAGAATTTACATTCAGTTGAACACATGGTGAACACAGTTCTGCAAATGTTCATGCTATTATTCTGTCGTCTAAATATAACATTCATCCATATCGCTGCTAAGCATGTGCACAGGTACATATCAGGTTTGAATCCTCTTCTGTCTGTTTATTGTTGTGCTCTTCCTCTAAGTTCATATTCAAGCGATGACCTTTTAAAGTAAAGAAGACCCTCTCAAAATGAGTTCTTTTACTTTTTCTTATTCAGAAGAATCAGCTACCTCAGTTACACAAATCCACAGGGTGACTATATCATTTAAGCACCTCGCACACAAACACACACACACACACACACACACACACACACTTTAATTATAGACAAATTTCTCGCCTCATGTTGCCATGGGATTATTGTCTGAATCCGAAGCCCGTTTTAAAGTCTGCTGACAGAGATCCTCTTTAGCACACAGGCAGGGAGCCCTGTCACACACATTACACATACTGTCTACGTCCGTGAGTGCAGTTTTTCATGTGCACCGAGACACGCTGAGTGTCTACCACTGGAAATGGAACTGTCAGCACCCCACCAAGACTCATCACTCATGTATCACATGGTTATACACTTCAAATACACACACACACACACACACATCACACACTCACACACACACTTCCTGCCAGGTCCATTCCAATACCACTACACTTCACAGTATGGAGAGCATGTCCACACTGAGAGAGAAGGAGAAAGAGAAAAAGTGAGAGAGATGGAGAGAGGCAGAGACAGTGTTATCGATGGTGTGAAGAGAGAGATGAGTGTACGAAGCATGTGTTGAGATGGGCAGAGTCACACAAAACAGCCAAAACTGTGCCATCACGGCCATCAGTAATGAGCCCCGATCACACTTACTCACAAGCGTCCATCCGCAAAATCTAACATTTCTAGCAGATCTAAGCATCTTTTTGTTTACATCTTAAACATCTTTTTACATTTAAAATGAAATCTGAATGTAAATTAAATGATTTAACTCGTCTAAGGGTTAAATATGTCTTGTTTTCCTTTTTCCTGTTCTTTTTTTTTTTTTTTTGAAGAACAGAAAGCTTCACTGGTAAACCAAACCAGGAGTGCAAGTAAAGGAAAAATCAACAAGCTGCTCTGTGGCTTGTGGGCAGATCAGTCCAGTTTCTGCATTAAAAATACCACACTATTAGTAACTCATTCAAATCTAAGCGGGTATCAGAAATGCCACGCAATTAAGCCTGCTTACAAGCATTTCAGACAGGATGTATCCAAAAGTAATCACCTTCAAAATGATTTGGCCCTGAGCTGTGGCAGAAGTCCAAACCGTGCTCTCTCTTTGCAGTGATACGTTTATACAAAAAAAAAAAAAAAACACACCAGCAGATGCAAATCATATGGGTCTCGTAATTCTTTATTCCAATGTCCTGTCTCCGCATGCCTGGCATTCCTTCACGACGATGCCTGGCCACGGGGTCAGGGGGGGTCAGGGAGAGTATAAAGAGAAGACAGTGAGGGGGGGGAGTAGGGGGCCTCCGGCAGGCCTAGTCTGGGAGGTTTCAGGAGGGTCCCATAAATCTGCAGAGTGTTCCTTTTTTTTGCCAGAGTGTGAAGGACAGTTTTTCACGGGGGGGGGGGGGGGGGGGGGGGGGTGAGAGGCCACAGCTTTATGTTGTTACAAACATATAGATACATATACACACACCCACATGCGCACACACACACACACACACACACTTACATGTACACATACGTGTACACACATTCTCCATAGGGGCAGACTTCCCCAACAGTACTGGAGTTTTTGTGGGTCAGGTTCATGAGTTCAGTGGAATATGCTCAGGTCAACTGACAAAACCCTGCCAACATTCTCCATAGCGATATCTGGACCTCTGTAACACCCCTACTTTGCAAAGGTGAAATCTGAGCACTGTTATATAATCGACGCATCTTTTGGAGCCATAGCTTATGGCAGAATGAAGAATAGACTGCCTTGTTTATTGTATGTTGCACAGGCAAATTTAGTATTAAAATTTATTGTAATAGTTTTATCATTGCCAGCCATCCGTCTAGAGTCCCCAGTACAGTGCAACCATTTGTCCATGGCGATGGTTGTTATGGATACAGAACTTTGTGCATTTGAATGTTAGTAGATATCAATCTGTCTTTTGCTGTTTGACTCCACCAACTTTACCAATGGTACAAATAAACCACTTTGGTTAAATACACAATCCAGAGGAGAAAAAGAGAAGTCTTTGTGCAGTTGGAGAGTTTTCACGTATTTTTTTCTCACAATAATTATAATTCTTTTTTTATTATTATTATTGTCCTGGAATCATTATCATTTGCGTTAGACCCCAGTATACTAGACTCAGGTTCATTTATATTTCCCAAAAACAAGATAGACATAAAAAGAGAAATCTTTCCCAAACTGAATTTTGGCTCAGGGGAAAGAAAGAAAGAAAGAAAGAAAGAAAGAAAGAAAGAAAGAAAGAAAGAACAGGGAAATGGGGTAGGGGATGTTTGTGTAGGAAACAGGTGTGTTAAAAGACAAAATCCCACACCATAAGTTACAGAGATGGTTTTTGACCCATTTTGAGCATAGGAGAATGGGCCACAGCTGTGAGTGAAGTTTCGTAAATGCTTGTTTTGTGTGTCAGCCTCAGCCCACAACCAAAGATATCATTGTAATCACAAAACAAAGAGAACAGTCAGGCTCCCAGTGAAGTCACAACAATAACATGTTCAAAATAAGAGGTGCATTTGCCTCCCTTAAAAACTGCTGTACTACATGGCTGAGCCAAAAAAAGGGCATTTATTTCTGTCTCCAGTCAGAAAAATAAATGGGAATATTATTGACAGCTGTTGTTCAATGAATGTTTCCCAAAGCTGTTGAATTCATGCAGTTGCTCAGTCACACTAGTTCCACACTAGTTCCACGCTAGTTTACCCTGAACATAAGGTGATGAAAAAACACTTTCAAACATTATCAAAAAGCAACACACAAAGTGACAGTCTAAGGAAAATAAATTAACACGATGAAATAAAATTCATCAAAGCAATGTCAAAGTTATCAAAATGACAAAACTTTCATCTATGACAGCACGAGATCTTGAGGCAGGCAAAGAGGCTTTTATGGGGTTACTCTATATATGGATTATTAAAATGTAAGTCAATAAGCAGTTAAATAATAGCAAATGCTCAGAGAGTCACAGTTACAAATACAATGCGATTCTTGGTGTGGCTCTGCTTTTGACTGAGGGTTCTATGAGAGATACCAAATCATTTTTACCTGAAAGGTTGCAGTAACCATGGCATTCTGAATATCACCTACAGCAGAGATACATATAAGACATTCCCTTCTCATCAGGCCACTGCACCTCCACCTCCACCTCCACCTCCACCATGGCCTTCCATATTTAAGACACATCACAACTCCATCACAAATCACAGATAACCTCATGAAGTCTAACTCACCTCTTCTTTCAAATGAATTTGCTGCATACATAACATGTGGCAAAGTCCGTCACTAAATCAGAGACTGCATTAACCAGAGAATGCATTCACATTTTGGGGAACATAAAACACCTGTAATGGAAAGCACAGTACTGTCATACAGCTTTGTGTCTAGCGATATCACGTGCTACATCTCCTACATGGTACACTGTCACACAGCATTGCTGTGGGTGTTGTACCGAGGTCTTCCTGCCTCTGAGATGCTTTCTTGCTCCGTGATGCTTGGGCGTTGTCTCTCACTCATTTGGCCCTAAACTTCTCACGAGTCTGTGCACTTTCCCCTGCACTTCACGTACCAAGCACGGTAGGTTCACGTTTTCTTAATCTTTTAAGTCTTTTTTTTTTTTTTATGTGGTTGGGTAACCAATCATAAAGACATATTCAGTCATAAAGGGCAGGGTGTTTGTTTTTGAAGATATTTGATTATTTGAGGCTGAAAAAAATAAGTTGAATCAAAATCAAAAGATGCTTTGGACAACAGGATTGACCATGTAAATGTAACTGTGTTTGTTGATGTGCTGTTTCATTACAGTAAAAATGATGAACTGCGTACCTGTTCAGTCAATGTTTATGTTTATGTTAACAACATTTAGACCATATTTTATGTTCTACAGACATGAGTGAAACAGAGTGAAATTTCCCCTTCAGGGGTGTATTGACTCTATATCCTTGCACTGAAATCAGTATTTAATGTCCAAAGCTTCAAGAAGTATGTTCAAAATGCACCTACAGCAAAATGACAAATGAAAATGGAAAAACTTGAAAATTATCTGTTGGTCATAAGAAAGACAGGAAATTGAAAAATCAAAAACGTAACTCAAGGCCAAATATCAGCAAGTGAAGTCTGGAAATCCAGACTTTTACAGTAAGTGGTATGATGTAAGTCAGGGCTGACTGACAGGTATCAGGCTTCATCTTCCCTTGAAATGAACAGCATCATTCAAAACAGTATTTTCACCCTCAACACTGGTTACATACAGTAAATGAGCCTGCATTGTACTGGCAGCCACATCAGCCAACGTCCTTCTTGTATTTGGGTGGTTAAATTTTGACAATTCAAACAAATTCCAAACAAAAAATTCTGAAATTGCAGGTCCAGAAGGCAAATAACAGTATCTTGGCAAATGGTGATTGAGTGTTCAGGTAATTTATTATATCTGTAAGTTAAACACTTTCAATTATTTTTCAACTTGAGACAGCTCAATACACTCAAATACCTATTGGTATAGTTATTGCTAAGTATTGGTCCTGATGTTTATGATACATTTATTTATTATCAGATATTACTTACTATGTATGTGGCATCAGTGTGATAAATTATTCATACCTTGTTTTCCCTCGACGACTGTTTTAAAAAGAATATTTTTACAATGGTCTATTCAACGTTAGAGTCCACATCAGGTCACTCCTAAATTATCTTTGATGTGGGCAGGTACATAAGGCAAATCAACAGATGATAACGAACGCAAAGTGTGAGTAAGGTGTACGTAACATCCGTAAGAAATAGTCTACCTTTTATGTCCAGAAGGCAATGGTTTATCAATATGGCATGTGTTTGCACGACCATTCAACACCGACGTCATGTGTGCCTAGGAGGGGAATCAGAGACTTGTCCAATAGCGTCCTACTATGTAAATGACTAGAACAAATCGTAGTGAACACATTCTCCAGCAGCGCACAGAATAGATGCAGCCCCCTGAAAGTGATTTTAGCATTTAACGGAACGGATACTTTTCTTTTTAACTATCAATAAGTATTCACATCATGGTAGTTATTTAATATTTGAAAGAAACAAGTTACATTGCAGCCTTCAGATGTTTTCTTTTTGACTTGATATACGGAATTTTCTGACATTCACTGGAGCGAGGAAACCGACATTAGGCGCCCAAAATGAAGCACAAAGTAAGTAACTCATTTACACACGTTATTTCCGTATCTTCTCAGATATGAGAGGACCTTCTTTAGCCGTCATATTTAATTGTGATATTAAATGTCAAAGATTAATGAATTTATGAGAAGTACCGCTCAGTCCGGCTCATTTAAGTCTTTGTCAGACAAATGTCAGTCCCTTGAACTCGGTGCATAGGTTACGTTTTAAAATGAATCGGAGCCTAAACATTGTAGGCTATTGCTGACCTGCGACCTCTTTACTGGAAGAAAGCGCAGATTCCCCGAGTACCCAAAAACAAGTCAGCATAAAATGAATCTCTACTAGTACTAAATTGAAACCTAAAGTTACAGCCGGATGCTCTGGTTTGTGTAAGCGCAGCTAGGGAGCTAAACGCGTTCGTAGTTTGGGATGCAAGGTAATGGTGTTTCTTCCCTAAGCAATGATGATGTTCTCAGTGCGATAAATATTGTTTAATGACCTTCTCCCCCTGTAGCTCTGGACAGCAGTGATTTATCATACGTAATCAAATGACCATAAGCTGACAGTGAACGCTATTGTGGCGACAAGGGCAATAAATGATGTGATTTATTCTGTGCTGTCGCACGAGTTGCATGGACCCACTAAAGGATACATAGGAACATTCATTCGGTTTACACCGAATCCCCCAGTTACCAATTTAAGCATGGCTACGACTCTGTGTAATGCATTGTTTACGCCACAGCTATTCACAGTTTACACTTTGTCTTACGAGGTATTAACTTACACCAAGGTGAAGACTGAAACCACAGAATTCTCTAATAAGCACCAAATATTAACATACCTCTTATTCAGTCTAATCTTTTTCCCCCATTTTTAAACTCTGTTGTAGTTTTCACAGTCTTTTCAGACTTGACATAAGACTAATTTACTTTGGAGTCATACATACTGACTACATTTTCCAGGGTATTTTATTTTGAATGTTTTCCTCAGAATCCACAGTCTGGCAAACAGAGGCGGTGGGCTTTCTTTCAAGAAACCTTGGACTGTGCACACAAAGCTTTCATCATTAACATGCTCTTTAAGGCTGGAAAGCTGATGGGAAGATTTGTTTCCTACTATGGTAGAGCTCCTCTTCGTGAATGGAAGGCTTTTGTTCACTTCACACTATCTCAGGAATGTAGGACAGTTGGCAGAAGATAGGTGTTTAGCTCAGCCTGGGATGTTTGGATTCTTCTACTGTAGCGCAGTAAGTGGACCGTGTACGTCTGTGTATTAATCTAGTTCAGAAACACTTTCTTGTTAGATAGGTGTGTGACTCAGGAATGTGTCAGCATACCTTATTAGGACTTCAAGAAAGTGTTTTGTAATTCCTTAAAAGTATTACAAGGAGAACAGAGTAAGAAAATGCAGTTTCTAAACGTGTAGTGATGAAAAACTGACATTGCAGAAACACAGTAACTGAAGTACAAAAGAGATCATGACCTGTACCCCTCATATAAGGAATTTGCATTAATCTCATTGTAATATTGCATAAAAAGAGTGAGATATAGACTACTTTGGTTTGGGGTTGCAAAGGAGCTGACAGAAGTTTCAGAGGTTCCTGAAATCAGGCTTTCAGTTATGTGTGTCTGTTTAGACTGGTGTGCTGGCATGGCCACTGGCACATACTCAGTGTTTCAGAAAGAGGGTATTCCTTCCTCCACGCCTGATATCCTATCTGCTTTAAACAGCTCCTTGGATTAGGAACTGCCTTGGGGGTGGAAAACATATCCTTCTGATATTGTCGTCTGTCCTTCACAATTCTGTCCTTAGCAATTTGATAATGAGCGGGAAACCAGACAGCTATAGTCCAGTTGGATCAGTTTTTTTTTTTTTTTTTAAGTTAAGAATACGTTAGGTATTAACAGACTTTTTTTTTAAGAACTTGTCCTCCTCTTTCAGTAATGAGAGATAGATTTCAGAGCTTAGTTAAGTATTAAGTCAATAAGCCACCTTTGAAGCAGTGAAGTGAGAAAAGAGCCTTCAGTTTAGCCTCACTGGTCACATGCTATGAAAACCTGACGTCGTACATCACAAAGGTCAGCCACAATAGAGGCTTGGCCAGCGTCAGCTATGTTTTCCAACAGGTGTATACGTGTTATGAGAGCAGTCGTCAGCCAGTGATGTTCCCTGACGCTTCTAATCCCCAGAACCACCCGGCTCAATCACAGGGATGTGTCCCGGAGCTGTGTATTTTGTGTTTGGGATATATAAGGTAAACCAGACTATGGCCAGTGATGTCACCCGCTTCTTCTCAGACTGTGATGACGCAAGTTTTCCCTGTGCAGCAAAGTAAAAAGGAGTCCCACCCCCCCCACACCCCCCAAATGTGTCTGTGCACACAGACTCTAAGACACACACGCCCCTTATTTCTGTACGCAGTTACTCATAGCCTTTCAGAGTCGTTCTTTTGAAGTTTACGTAACTGTGGCAGAAATAGCTTCACAGCCACAATGAAGAGTGATTAGGTGAACTCAACTTCTGGGCTTTTTTCCTTCCATCTCTCTCTCTCTCTCTCTGCATATGGGTTCAGGTTCCAGGCTTGGGTCCAAGAGGAGTGGGGGCTGAGGGGAGCAGCCAGACATTGTTCTCAGGGGGAGTGATTGAGGAGGAAAAAGGGGGGGTCATGGTGCTGAAAGCTGAAAGAGAATGAAAATGAAAGAAATGGGAAGTGGGAGGCAAAGGGTGGGCAAACAGAGTTGGTGTGTGTGTGTATGTGTGTGTGTTTGTGTGTGCTTGCTGAACTTTGTGAACTATCTGGGAGTACAGAACGACAGGTCCGTTGGGAAATAACTCATTGGATACACTTTCTGTTTCTCAGGTGCCCCCATGTCGTCCATTAGGGTTTTCCCAGCTGGGGGTGTGTTGGGGTGGGGGTGCACAACGAGGATTGGTTCCTTTTCAGTGTGTGTGAGGGGGGAGCTGGCATTGTGCATAAAGAGCACTTCTCAGCAGGCATCCCACATTCTCTGGGTCTAGAACAAGGGCCATTCACAGAGCAGGTCTAAGCCAGTATCCAAGCACAGAGTCCTCTCCTGTCCTGAAGGGCTTCTTGCAAAAAAAAAAAAAAAAGCTGGCTTCTGAAGAAGGCTAACACTGCGCCACCATATTGTGTGGCGTGTCTGCCTTAGATAGGGGTTTACCATGGTGTAGAAATGGTAGAAATGCTGGAAGTTGTTAACCCTTTCTGTGCTGGTTTAGCAAGGGCTTTTATCATCGCTAATTTGTACTGTCTCCTTTTGTTCGAAGATATATGACAGCTTACATGAACTCAATGAGACTGTCAAATACAGATCATTTTACCTGTTCAAGTGTATAGATTTTTGTCTGGTATTAATTCAGTTTAGTTCTCTCAATGGACAAAAGATCACTTTCATAGTGCTCTGAAACTATGGGGACAGCATAGGCATTCGTAAATGTCCAATGGGGAGTTGCCTTTGGTATCTTGCTAAGAAGAATGCCATCATGCGTTTAAGAATGAAGCAGACTGTTTCCATGCACCACCAGTCTACTAAGCAATTTAATTTTAGGCCATAACGTCAGATATTTTCCATGGCGATTGATAACGTGGTCAAAATGAGCCCATTTAGGATTAGTGTCATTGTTCAACAAGAGGAACTCAAAAGGCACACGGGAAGTGTGTGCAGGCTAGTAGTTCCTTTGACAGGATGCAAAGTGTCAAAACTTAGCAACTAAGCATTGATTCTTAGCCTTGTGACTGCATTCTATATACTATCTATATACTAATAAAGTTATTCTCAGAGTTTGAAATGTGTTAGGGTTGATTCTATGAATTTTCTTTTTTTTTTTTTCTTTCTTTTAACAGTTACATCAGTGCCAACAGGACCTTCAGGAAAAAAACTGAACTTAAGTATTTTTAAAGGCATTAGGTTCGTGTGTAGTTCATCTTTTTTGGTTTACCATAGATGTGAAATTGAAAGAACATTTGAGGTGAATTTTCTTAAGCTGTGGTTTATTGCTATGCAAAATAACAGAAGGTGGCCCTGCAGAGATAGCACAAATATATCAGACTTGTTAGCTGCTGGCTTCTGGGGAGGATTATGTCTCAGAGGCTTAAAATGATTAGCTCAGAGCCCCCACTCCCTGTAACTGAGCCCCCTTATCCCCCCCTTACCCCCTCCCTCAAAGCTTGAGAAATCCCCCCTCAATATTGTGACAGCAGTCACTGTTACAAAAACTGTGGTCCCCATGTTCAGTAAACAGGCAGTCCGGATGCCATTATGCAATGCTGTTGGCTAGCTGTCACTAGCACGACATTTGATAATGTGTGTGTACAGCTCTGTATTTAGGACACTATGCTTACGTTTGTGCTTCTTAATAAGCGGAATAAGTGTGGTGGGAAATTCGTCACCATGGTGAGATAGCTAGGCTCAGTTGAGGCCTGTAGAGGGTTATCATTGTGCAGCTGGGCATACTGCTACAGGCTAAGGTGGAGGATAGAAGTAAAAATAAACTTGGACTGGATTGTGTCTTTTAAGTGCCAGTAAAAATTGAAACCTAATTAGAACAAAGAGTACACGTCGCTTTTAATGAGCAGTTTGACTAGCCGACCCTGTCATTTTAGCCGTTTCATTACAATTTGTTCCTCCTCTAATATCTTTCATCTTGACTTATTTGCCACCTCTCTAAGAGCTAGTTCCTGTGACTAAGACTTTAGGATACAGCACCTAATTCTTTTTAAAGCTCTATGTCTAAAATGCCTTTTTGGTTTTGTTTTGTTTTGTTTTGAAATCCAAAAGGTATTTATCATTTTACAAAGACAAGCAAATGTTTGGTGGCTTGTCCTCTGCCTGTTGGAGATCATGCACTAAAATTTTACAGAGTTATTATAAATCCAGGTGAGCTTGACTGTCAAGAAGATGTTTCAAGAAAAATAACATGAGAGCAAGTCGAGGTTCACGTCACTGCCTGTTCAGCTGTTGAGCATTACTGTGTTTGCTGGTCTGTGTTTAGAGTCTTGTTGGTTGGTGGGTGGGGGCATTCTGTTTGTACGATCAGGATGTTAACAGTCGTCTGTGTGTGGGGGCGAAGATTGATTCACAGAGGGCAGGAAATGGCTGGAAGAGTCATATCAACCGTGAGGCACTCGTATAAGTCATTTTTGCTTTCCCAATGAGTGAACAACACCGTAAAGCACAGTACACTCTGTGCACAGCAGATTGCTGCAAGCTCCCCCCCCCCCCCCACCTCCATTAGTTGTTTGTGATTGCATGTCCAAGAGGCATTGATTTAGCTCCATATTTAGTGTTAGCCTTGGGTGCGATATTATTGATTCTGTTGTTTACTGTGTTTGTAGTGCTAGCTAATGTGATATTGAAAAGCTAAATCCATCTTTTAGACTCATATTTATTTTTTCATGCTGAACGGTCACAGTTATTTCATAATCCTAAGCAATCTCACAGCTAAGCTTAACTCATGCTGGCATCCTGTTCTAAAACCACTAAAGTAAAATAAGAAAAGAATTGAAAACAAGTATTGGAGATATGTGTGTTTATGTATCACTGGGTTATTATTACAAAATCACATTTGAACTGTTTTTCAATCAGAGCAGACCACAAGCGATTCCTTTAGCAAAAACAAAAAAAAAACAAAAAAACATGCTGATCAACCAAACTAAATAAATATCGGCAAACTCGCGAATTTTTAGCGTCCCATGGGGACGTTTTACTCTCAGGCCTTCTCACGGCCCATTTATCTGAAGCACCTTCTCCTCAGCCGCTCGGCGAGAAAAAAAAGCAGGCAGAATCATCAGGTCTCCATTAACGTCATTACCATAATTATTTTCTATATTTGCCTTTGCAAAACGAGGGCAAGCGAGCGTGCTGTTTCACCAGCGCTGGCCTTCCCCTTTTGGGCGTACGTTTAAGCGAGTCGGCCCTAATTTTCACACCGGTCCATTTCGTCTGGGCGTTTTTACGTGAGCAGTCTGATGTTTTCAGATGGTGGTGGTGGTGTGTTGCTTTTCCCTCTGGAGATGGGGCTTGTTCTTTGGGTGCAACCAAAATACTGTTCTTTTTCAGCACAGCCCTTCCTACTGCCTCAGGGGACCTGAATTTTGATCTTTGGTGATTTTGGCTTTGGTTGAAGGGGAATTTTTACAAGTGTGTTTTGTGAGCTCATTTACTCCAAAGCTTGCTTAATCAGTGCGATGTCTTCTCTGTGGTTTGAATCAAACCCACCCAGTGTGAGTGCAGTAGCGAGGAAAACGGGGTGCAGTTGTCGTAGCGAACGATTGCGTAAGGGTTTTAAGTTCTGCATGAGTCAGCATGAACTCTTTTTCTCTCCCTATGTATATGAGAACCTTAATATGAAAAACTTTAGGGGGGGGTTTGCGCATACAAAAATAGTCTGGCCGCCAAAAACGCCTTCTTTATTTAGAACGTGAATCGTGAATTTTTTCCAAAAGTGAGGGAGGGAAAGGCTGTTGCCAATACGTGTGCGTGGGTGTGTGCACGTTTTTGTGTGTATGTATGTATATCTGTTTTGAGTGTTTGCTCTGATTTCAAATCATTTGTTTACATCTGTGATGACAACTCCTTAATTTGTATTTGCTTCGTTGCTTCTCGTCGTAAACAGTCGCCCGTAAGAGCCTTCCTTTAACTCACCTGGACCGTTCTAGGTCAAGTAAACGTGAGTCACTGGGTGGCTACGATAATGTCTGCATTGTACGATATTCGCCAGAGGCCTTGATGACTATGCCAGTCAAAGTTGGTGCGAGTCTTTGGAACGTGCCTAACCACGGCACTGTTTGACAACTCATTAAAGATAAGCTCTGTGTCCAGGAAGCTAATTCTCCCGAGTCACTTAAGGGAAAGTATGAGGCTCCTCTGGCCGCCCAGCGAATGACAAACACCTGTGTTTACCAGAGGATTGTAACAGAGCAGTCAAGTCATCTCATTATGACTAGCCACTGTTTATATCGCAGACAAATGTACTGGAGTTCATGGTTAGACACACCTGCTTCAATTATAGATCTGTTACAGTGAAGGACAAAGAAAAGGCAAGCACGACAACACAGGTTCTTTTCTTGATTACCCTCAGAAGCATCTGTTTGGCTCTGTCTTTACTCTGCCATCGTGGTAATATCCATGCACTGTGGTAGCCTGTGTCCCCCTGTTTCTCCACAGAACTCATTGTATCTCTGAAACATGAAAATAAACGTTTTGTCGTTTTAAAGACCACTGAAATCCTGAGCGTGGCCCTCTTAGAGAATTTGAGCAGAGTAATGGAAAAATAGCATCATATCCCACAACGTTCTTACATTTTGTCCACGTATTTTTAAAATACGGTTTGCACAAGGAAGATTTTATTTGAGTAAAAAAGGGAGTTGTTGTTATCTGAGAAAAGCTTCTTCCTCTTCAGTAACCAAAGCTGCAAATGCTCAATTTAGAACTTATCCTTTTATATGACTGAAACTAAAGATTTGCATAGGAGGAAGTAAAGGTGTGACTACACAGAATTTGCTGTGCGTGCGTGCGTGTGTGTGTGTGCGTGCGTGTATGTGTGAACGCGTATGTTACCACGTTCCAACTGAATGCTGACAGTTCCAGCTGAAAAAGCACCCGGGTGTGTGTGTGTGTGTGTGTTGTAAGTGTGGTAAAAGGGTGACAAGGCAAAAAAATATATATATATATCTCCTTAACTCTTATCTTCACGCTTTAAATGTGTACTTTAGCACTGCAACAGGTGTTCCTCTGGCACCTCCCCATGTTTTATAGGTTTGGCAATGGTTTTGTAAGTCAAAGACTTGACCCGGTCTTCTTGAGTTTGATTTGCCTTTCTTGCTATGTTTAAACTGCAAGAGCTTTAAACTGAACTCTTTGTGGCGGGGGGGGGGGGGGGGGGGGGGGATGTTCCAGTAAATGAGTATTACTGTCTGAGAATGAAACATGAATGAGAGAAACTGACACAGCTGCTTCTGTTGGACAGTGTTGACCCTAGGGGTCAAGCTAAAGCATACCGTCACTCATAGAAACGGACTGTTTGCAGCAGTAGGAGTTGGTTAATGGAGGGGGGAGGGTGTGGCACTGGAGTGTTGTTATGTCTCTTGAGTGGATGGTCACCAAGGCAACGGACTGAGACAATAGCCATGTGCTCAGACACCCAATGGGAGATAATGATGTCGTTTGAACAGCGATGTTCACGTGGGAATGGTTTTAATCTGGCAGGGTGGGAAAGCCGACTGGGGCTTCACTGCGGGACAACTTTTGGAAAAGTTTTGTAATACCCCCAGTGTGCCCTAGGACAGAGGGAGGGAGAGAGAGAGGGAAAGGAAGAGGGCAACTATCCAGAGTATCCAGAAGTATCCAGATATATCGAAATTAAAAGTTTATCTAAACACAAGATGTTATAAGTAGCCTGTAGGGAAAAAACTGTCCCATGTTGGAGACCAGGATAGAGGCACTAATTATCAGTCTGACGGCCAGATACAGATTATACATGGTTTAAGCTCTGAGCTTCATAGTAGGAGTGAGTGAGTGAGTGTGTGTGTGTGTGTGTGTGTGTGTGTGTGTGTGTGACCTGAATCCTGCCAACATCCCCTCAGTTTTATCTCCCACTTAGTTGTTATGACTGAAAAAAAAGCTTTTTTTTTTCAATATTGCCACTGGAGAAATGTTTTGTTTATAAAGGAATGGAACAATAATTTTTTTTTTTTTAATCCGGATCTGGGGAACCGGCTTCCATTTATGAAAATATGATTTGTTATTAAAGTACTTTGAATTAAGTCTTTTCCATTAAAGCATGGAGCAATGTTCCACTGGGTTTTACTCTGCATTGCAGCAGTTACTCAATGGCATTTTAATGCCGTATCAGAGAGAGCTGAATGGAGAGACAGAGCAGATTTACCCTAACGTTCATGACCTTTGCCATATGAAGTCAATAATATTGAATAATCTCTGACTTGATAGCACTGTATCTGCCCACGCAAGCACACACGTGTTGGAAGCCAGCAGTCCTCGCACCAGTGACATGTAGTGTTGATGTTGCTATGCTAACATACAATATAAAACTTTGGAATGTACCATTCAACACCAGAGTTTAGGGGACTGGGAAGACACACATTTATAAGGGTAGGGGTTAAGGTTATGGGTGCAGTGCTTGTGTAGTAATGAAAGCTTTATCATGATGTGGAACGAAGGTTGCTGATGGTCACGATTCTCCCGTTGTTCCGTTTAGAACCTGATGGCGAAGGCGTTGTACGACAACGTTCCAGAGTCTCCCGAGGAGCTCGCTTTCCGGAAGGGCGACATCCTCACCGTCATCGAGCAGAATACCGGAGGCCTGGAGGGCTGGTGGCTCTGCTCGCTGCACGGTCGCCAGGGCATCGCTCCCGGCAACCGTCTCAAGCTGCTCATCGGCCCCAAGTTCGAGAACCAAGCTCCTCCCCAACAGGTCCAGTCTCCACTCCAGGCCACGTCCCACCAGCAGAGACCACACACCCCCCAGGGCTTGTACCAGGTACCAGCCTCTCACCAGAGCCCTCAGTCACAGAGCATCTACCAGATCCCCCCCGCCCAGGACGTCTACCAGGTCCCTCAGAGAACTGCACTGGCAGCAGAGGGAAGCCTGAGTAAGGTAAGATAATAACAACTGGGAAAATGGTCGTCTGCATTCTGCTTTCTGAAGCATCCAATTAAAAACAAGGTTAGGAAGAACTACAGATTTTTTTGTTACCGCTGCTGTTGTTGTTTTAAGACTAAGCGGCCGGTAAGCGTGCCGCAGTTTATCTAATTCAATAAAAAAACGGTGCTAAACGTTGGGGATGAGGATGAGAATTTTAAGTAACAGACTTCTCAGTTTAATTTGGTCTCACCAGTCAATTTCCCTTTGTGTTAAAACAGTGTTGAAACTGCTTGTTAAAAAATGTCACAATTTTTTTTTTTTTTTTTTTAACAAAACAGATGTGCTTCTTAATCTGGCTGAATGCAGGCTTAACAGTATTTACAAAAAAGCATCTTATGTCTGGTCGAATATTACACAGGGAGACACTCATAGATATACAGCATGTATATATACACACACACACACACACAAATATACAGCGTCAACCCATATGTTGACCCATAAGTGTGGTGGCACACTTTATTGTGGCACTGTGATTTTATGGGCCTGATTATACGGGTCCAGTGTCCGGCCCATGTCATTCTGGGCCTGAGCCGTGAGGTATGGACAGGGTGTGCCCCGCCATGCCTGGCACCACAGGCCTGTGGATTCACTCTATGTTCAGCTCTGTTTCTGTTTTTTGGATTTTAATGTGGGGGCCAAGCCACTGAAGGGCAATGAATAGAAGCAGAGATCATGGAAAAGCAAACAGCAAAGACCAGAGCTGTGGGGTTAGTTGGACTCTTACTGAGATGGTTCAAATGGCTGTAAACATAGAATATAGCCTAGATAACTATAGCTATGAAACTCACTGAGCTCGGGTCATTTGCATGCACTAAACATGTCATGGGCAGTTTCGGTTATGAGTTACAGTTTAAATTCATCAGTGCCTCACTGAGATACCTCTTCACTTTTACGTACATAGCCATGCATTTTCAACTTTTGAACTGGCATAAAGACGCAATATATGTAAAGCTGCTGCAGACATGCTAACTTCCAGAAAGAGCTTTTTAATTTAAGTACCACGACAAAACCTAGAAAACCCTTTAAAGACTGCGCGCTTTTACCAGACCGATAAATACCCTTCTTTATCCATCGCCTCAATGGGATAATGAAGCCAAATTACCCCCAAAAGCAATTACGCGTTAACTTTCGAGTCAGTTTTCTCCAGCGATGTTCTAGACAGGAAGACCCAGTTCCTTCAGTAATCACCTGTGGTGTGTAATCATCTCACAAAGAAAAATAGTCAGCGCCTACAAAAGGCACACAGTGTGATTCACTCCACAGCAACTCAGTTAAGATACACATGAGGTTTGGCGCTAGGGAGACAGACTCGCTCTTATCTGCAGTATTTGACCCAACAGTCATGTTTGTCTGGTCTCTGCAATGACGGGGCAATGACGAAACAGACCCTCCTCTCTAAGAGTGCAGGATAACATCAACAAAATCTCTAAGTGTTCCTTCAGATTGGTGATTTTTTTTTCTCCCAGCCCTTTCCCATGCTTCGTTTCTTAGTCTCAGCAACTAAACTGTGCAACATACGTAACCTGGCAGTTAAAAATATAGGCTGCTTCTGCGGACAGGGCGATTTTTGTTGGTTGTTTTTCACTGAGGCTGGCGGTAGTTTGCCTGTTCCAGTGAAAATGAGGTAAGAGGGTGTGCCTGCAGTAAACATAGAATTTTGTGGATGTTATTTGACCAGAGGGTTGTCTGGAAAGTTCTGCTCAGGTGTGGTGCAGAGTTAGGTGTAGTACAAAAAAACCCATTGCCTGGGATGAACAATTCCAGACTCTTCCCAGTGTCTTACGCAATTTATCGTCTCTTGTTTACCAAAGCAACCGTGAATTGACTTGTTGAGGTAGAGGACTTAGCCTCGCATGCAATTTATTTAGTATTTGTCAAATTTGTTATGGAATGTTTTCTAGCTGCGGTTCCGTCAGTGCCAGCAGCACCACAGTGTAAACCCATTTTGGTGAACAGTTTGTTTGGTACAGTTGTGGTACAGAGCCTTGGTGTATAATGATGCTCTGTGAGGTTTGGCTAGCATTTTCAGGCTCCATGACTGAGGCATGGAGGCTCTGTCCTCGCCTGACCCCCAGGGTAAAATCAACTAAAGCAGTCCACAGCAGCCCCATTCATGACTGGCCTAAAACTCAGAGCCCATCCCCAGAGCTTCTCAACCCCACAAAGATCCTAACTGAACCACACAAGGAAGGAGAAATGACTGCCTCTGGCACACAGTGTCCCCCCCCCCCCCGCCCGAAGATATATCTTCTTATTCCAAATCCCAAACTGACCTCTCTGTCTGTCATGTTAGGTATTTGACTTCAATTAGAGAATACTCATTCTGAGAAGAACACTTCAAAGTATTGCCTTCCCTTTTTTATCTGAAGGTCTATCCATGGTTAGTTATTTTTCAGCGTTTACGTTTCTGTGTAATCCCCTTCTGAGTCAGGCTGTGAATCATAAAGAGGGCAGGGTACTTCAAGGCCCAACAGAGACTCTTATCAGCATCAAACAGGTCTCGTACTTTTCCTAACTTCCCGTCTCGAAGATGAATGGCAGACTCCTTGTTTGGGCACACTTCCGTCTATCGGAAAACCCATAAAGATATGGGGGACATGTGAGAACTTCAGTAGTAAAAACCAACAGACCAAACAATGTTGATATTGTGTGCAGGGTTTATTCAGTCCGAGACATTGTGTTGTCTACCTTGATAAGTTTTCTCCAGATTACTTATAAGTGCATCACAGCTACTTAGACAAGGATTTCTCACAATCTTGCCACCCCCCCCCCCCCCCCCCCATCTGAAACAGCCATAACGGCAGATAAGTGAATTATTCCTTCCTAGTGCACTGCAGTCTTTTAAACGCTTGTCTCCACCGCTGTCAGCCGGGAGACGAATCACTGGCCTCGATGACTTGACCCAGGTGCAAGGTCATAAATCCTTTTGTATTAGAAACTTTTAAGTCCCTTCACCCTCATACCACACGTGCTCCTTTCCCAAAAAAAAAAAAGTCCCGTTTACGAACGTAGACAGGAAGAAAAAAGGAGAGGCAGCAGGAAATGCTTGGCTGAAAGGTAACTTCGATTTCTTTCCCATCAGGAATCTCTTTTCCAAAGAGAGTTTTTCATCTCCCGTTCTCCATCCTTTCTCTTTTCCCTCACAAGACGCAGAACAGTTCCCTCCCTTATAATTATAATAGTTCAGCGCAAACTAAAAACACTGTTAAAATGCGGGTCGCTGCATACATAATTTGCTTCATTTGAATAATCGTTTGACCCGGTCTTACCCCTTAGCCTTGCAAGCCAATAAAAGCTTCATTGAGAGGCTTTCATCGTGGATGGTAATAATTGTATTCATGGAATACAAAATTAATTATGTGGCTCCTTTAATGCCCCTAATATAACAGGATGTCTTTGTGTGGTTCGCTCCGTGGTTTAGATGTGTGAGGTCTCACAGGATTTTGACACTTAATTGCCTGTTTTAATGAGCCTGACATATTAATAGTGCACCACAGTTCCTGCTGGCTAAATAGAACATTAATGAATGTCATGGAACCAGGAAATGTGCAAAGGCTATACGGATCAAGCTCTTACACTCATTATTTCCCCAATTCAGCTTGCAGTGGGTCTTTTTCTGCAAATGAATGTTAAATAAGTAATAGTAGCAAACAGACTTTCAGGCTCCATTCTATCAACTTCCCTCTAGAGTCAGAATTAATGTTTCGTTTTTCATTATCAAGGCTTTTAATTTTTATATATATATATATATATTTATTTTTTGTTTTGTTTGTGTCACTAATGGAATGAAGAAAGTCTGAAAAAGTTCTAGCGCTCAGACGTAGACCGGGCCAGGGTCATTGGCTCTGAGAGAATTTAAAACCAAACCACAGTAAAAGCCTAGCAGAAATGTCAGTCACCCTGGAAACAGTGGTGCTGAGAGAACAAGGCACAAAGACATAGGATAAACAGGCCAGATCCGGTTTGTAAATAGAATTGCTGAAGAGTTCCCAGATTGACCGACTTTGGAGGTCAAGCCACCCAACGTCATTGTCAGCGGTTCATTCATAATGAGGTTGACAAGACTTTGATGAATGTCAAAGTGAAAATGGGGAGGGGAAGGGTGTTTGTGTGTCTGTGTGCAGAGGGGGGCGGGTGTCACCATTTTTAACCAGTAGCAAGGTGTGAAACGATGGCTTCCTGTTCATAAACCTACCCGTGACCACTTAACTTTTGTGTCTTCGTCTCAGAAAGCCTCTGTCACACTAGGCAATGTCTCAATTCTCTCGACGAAGCCACATCGATTTTTAAAGAAAGAAAGAGGGTTTTTTTCCCCTACGTCAAATGTAGCTTCACATCAGTGATCTTTACACATTACTCGGAATGGAATGCAAAGGCTCAAAGAACATAATCCAGTCAAAATGTGACCTGCATTTGATTTCATTACTAAATAAATATTTAGAAAACAATTTTGTGCTTTAGTCATGCCCGACCTTTGATTTCAGAAATAATTATGTATGTCAACCATTCAGGTGAACAGCAAGATGAAGTCACTGGTTACGAAACTGGAGTGTAAAAGCTCTAGTGTTAAGCTGAAAACTAATGACGGGGGAAGGAGACTAGTATGACTCAGATCTTTTCATATGAAATGTCTTGTAGCAACCAATTTAACACCTCCAGCAATTAAATTCAAGTTGGAACCTGAGTCTCTCATATTCAAGCACCAAGTCATCTTACTTCACTATAATGGAATCCTGCAGCTCAGTCACCCGAGCAGGAAAGAATGTTTACTCAGTCGCCCTCGACTACCATGAGAACATTTGCTCCCAGGTGGTGCTCGAGTGTAATACACTGGGTCCTTCAACCAGGTCAATATTTACACTCAATTATTAGGAGTGTTATATAACACGAGGCTGAGAGCATAGGAGTAAATAATGGGTGGAAATATCCTTCAGCCTGAACGAGTTCAGAGGTGGAGATAGAGAGATATTCAGTTTTCTCGTCCAAAGTAAGTAGATGACAGAGAGACGATGAATGTGTGCTCACGTTGTCACTGTAAGAGACAAAGGTGCACAGCTCTAAATGCCAAGCTGAGTGTCTGTGCTTCACAGTCCCCTCACTGGGTCTGTCTGCTCTTTGTACACTGTCTCAAACACATGCTGGTGGAACAACGGTGCCCTCTCTTTCATTGACTTAAGAAAAGGTTGGTGCTGTATCTAATTACCTGACAGGAGAACGCATTCATCTCACACCAGGTGTGGGTGTGTGAATGGAACTCTGATATGTAAGAGTTTTGGGGGGGGATTTGTGTTTTGTTTTGTTTTTTTTCTTCTCACATTTTAATGCGTTCGGCACAGGAGGCATAAAAGAGTCAGGAGCTTTGGGCATGGCCCTGAATATTTGCTTAATTTGTGAACCTTTTTGACCCCTTTAAGTCATTGTAATATAATGGATATAATGGCTTGGAATGCCAATGGTATGAACCTAAACTCACATTGAGAGAGAGAGATAGAGGACTTTTTTTTTTTTTTGTATGAGGCCCATCTGGGTGTTCCTTCTCTGCAGCCGTGTGTGCGTTTCAGTGTTGTCGTGCGTATGTGTGGGAACTGAAGAGCAGTAGTCGAGATAGTAATCTTAACTGAAACTCATTACTCTGATGTGAGGTTAAGGGGAGTGGATTTTGGTCCTTAAACTTCTCTAAATACGGTACTTCGAGGAGCCATACCCAACCGAAACCCTGCTGATTCTACAAAGACTTCTGCATTCTTGCTGGGAAGATGGTCTGGAAGAGGAAGGCATACGTATGGTTCCCATTTTCAAGTCCTGTCAGTGAACCCTGAATGTTCCAGTGTGGTGATGGTGGTGTGTGGTGCGTTTATGGGGACAGATGGTAGAGGAGCAGGACTGAGGAGTTGAAAGGGGAGGGGGGGGGGGGGTCCAGACAGGAGGAGAGGAATTCCAAACATTCCTCTGTCTGCCTGACACAGTAGAGGGCTTTCGTGCCTTGTATTGTGAAGTACAGGAGGTGTGGAAGGGGGCAGAGAGAGGTTGCATGGAAGAAGTAAGAGAGATGAACGATGCTGATAGTGTGAGGGCCAGATATCTGATGGAAAGAGAGAAACAAAATGAGCCAGAGATTGTGAATTGAGGTTTTGATCATTTATAACAGTAGTCATCAGTTTTCTACATCAGTTTATCAATCAGCAGCTTAAAACAGCTTAAAAGCACCTTATACCATTCAGCTACTATTGGATAAACTGAACTAAAAAAAAAGAAGAAAAACAAAGGGGTAAAAAACAAATCTCACCAAAGCCAGGAGTAATGTTCTCGGTCTCTGTCAGTCTGTCGTCGATGCTCATGTTTGCGAAAAAGTGCAGAATCTCTCATGTGGGTGCAGTGACAGTAGTGCTGTTCTGTGTGTGACCTCTCTAGTCTCGTTTCTCTCCCATGCTTGACTCCTGCTGCTTTTTGGCCTATTAAGAATCTATACCCAGCTCAGAGTCACCCCATAGCAGTCTCCCTCTCTATCACGCGGTTTGGGAGGCAGTCCGCTAAGAGGCCGAAAAACTCACGGCGAGCATGCAGGGCTGTCGCCCCTGTCAGAACCCATTTGGTTCAGATGTAATTACTCAAGCCGGGTCATATGAGGACCAGGAAACACAAACAGGCAGACGGGAAGGGTTTCACACACACACACACACACACACACACACAAGTCCGAATGTCCTTAAAGAATCTGGTTCTCTCAGCACTTGTTTGTTCATGGGTTTTACTGGTATGTTTTCTATGTTGCCCTGGCCCATTTGCATGCATTTGCATTTGCGTTGGTTAATAGATTTTTGTTCCTGTTGTTTGTATTGTTTACCATGAAGGCAATAACCTCTTTGACTCCGGCTTCTCAATGTATCATGGTCCAAAACCATGATTTGCTGGAGCACATGGGGAAACCTCATCTGTTCCTCTTTCACGGTCAAATGATTTCAAACGCAAATTAGTTATGAGTTCTTTGGCATCAGCATAGTAGGATGCCCTCAAACTGATTAAAACAATGAGGGTTTTTTTTTTGTTTATTCAAATAATTACATCTGTCATGCAGCCTTTTATAGAAGCATAAAGGATTTTTTTTTTCTCCCGTGTTAAACAGGTGGTGACCCCGACACGGGTAGGACAATGCTACACCTACAGCCCTGCCCAGAATGCATCGCAGGACCTCTACGACGTGCCCGCTGTCCGACCACAAGGGGTAGGCTTCCGTCTCTTTATAAATGTCAGCTGAACAGGGCCTGCTCCTGAACAGCGTAAGTGAATGTTTGAACAGGCACGAGGTCTGTAGTGACACCAGTGTGTTTTCCATTATGTTGCAGGTGTACGATATTCCACCTGGTAAACAGACGAAGAAGCATGGAAGTACTCGGCTGTACGACATCCCCCCTTCCACGCAAGCACAGGGGGTTTACGACATCCCTCCATCAACCCAAGGGGTATGATTCAATCCCATTTTATTTCACTAGTACAGTGATTCCTTACAAAGGCAGTTTAAGCAGTGTCTGACAGTCCTCGAGAGAGAGAGAGAGCAGAAATTACATTTGTTTCTGGTAATATGTTTTGTGATCTGCTCATTTTTCGGTGGACAGATTAACAATTTCTTGAATAAAAGCTCCTTTGTCCTTTGTATTTTTTATAAGTGTATTACCATTTCATTTAATTGCTGGTCTCGAAGAGAAAAAAAAATAAATTATGATATTTTTATTACGTTCGCCTGGTTACTAAATTAGAGAGCAGCTTGCCAATAATGTTGAAGTCAAGCTCTCGAATTCTCAACTCCACTGAGAGGGAAGCGAAGGTCTCAGTCATTTCTTACCAGATCCACTTACATTTCATCCTGGTTCCCAGCACAGTGCTGCAAGTTTGTTTGTAATAAATTGAAATATGCGATAGCCTGTTATTTGCGTGGTCCTTAATTGCAGAGTGCGGAAGCCTGTCTCGCAGTAAGAGGCAGATTTCAAGGCTCAGTGAAATCACTTAAAACACACTCCTTTTATTCATTGATTCTATGTTTTCGTGGTGTGCCCCATGTACGTCAAAACACATTACACTGTCAAAAGGTGGTTGGATAAGGCTTAATGGTAAACTTTCCCATATCCTGTTGGAGAATCGTAGGGTTCACTCGGCAAAGAGCACGGACATAAATATTAAGCTTTCAGGAACCAGTCAAAAAAATCAGTTCAAATCTATTATTCAGGCACAAAACAGCATGTATGCGATTTTTTTTAATTTATATCATTATTATAATTTGCATGTAATGTAATTTTTTCTTGTACAGGTTTACTCAATACCTCCAAGTCGGAATAACCTGGCCTGCGACGAAGGAAACTACGACTTTCCACAGCCTCTTAAACTCAAGCAAGAAGGGATCTACGACGTACCCCCACCGTCCCTTTCTAAAGCTACACAATGCCCGCAGTCCAATTACGACTTCCCTCCCAGCTCTGAGCCCGCCTCTCGAGTTGTTGCTAATAGCGATGGTATCTATGATGTACCGCCCAGCCAGACTGCCTCAGGAGCATCGCAGGACTTGTATGACATTCCACGTGGGATGCAGCCACAGCAACAGCCTCCACAGCGAGACCGTGATCGCAACAAGGCCATCTACGACGTTCCACCTCAGGATTCCCGTTTGCTCGGCGACGTTACGGATGGAGTCAACCGACTGTCGTTTTCCAGCACGGGTAGTACCCGCAGCAGCATGTCCACGTCTTCCTCTTCAGCCAGTTCTCCTTCGGAGGGTCGTCTGACCCTTGACCTGGACTCGGCCATTCAGAGGCTCGGTCGCCTGCAGCAGACTCTGGAGGGTTCCATCTCAACTCTGCAGGCCCTCGCTGCCTCTTCGCACTGGCGAACGTACACCTTCATGGAACGCCACGCCAACGAGGTCCACGTGACGTTGGAGCGCGTGCGGGTGGCAATCGCGGATTTCCTGGTGTTCGGACGTGGGGCTACGGCCAATGCCACAGCCCTGTCAGACTCCAGTTTGCACGCAAAGTTGCGGCGGCAGCTGCAGCGTCTGGAGGACTCGCATCAGATCCTGTATCAGACATACCAAAGCCTGGAGACTAGCAGCTGGGCACTGAACGTCCTGGCATCAGGGGCAAGGCAACAGGGAAAGACCGATGATCTGGACCGTTTTGTCATGGTGTCGAGGACTGTGCCTGATGATGCCAAGCAGTTGGCATCTACCATTGGGAGCAACGCAGAGTTACTCTTCAGACGGGCGCCGGTGGAAGGGATCGTACACCCCTTCACATGCTCTCCGACAGAGGACGACAACCACACTGGGCAAACCAAGCCTTTCCCTGTTCCTCAAGAGAAAGTCAACATGAACAACAGCGAGAAGTGTGTGAAAAGTTGGATGGAAGATTACGATTACGTTCACTTGCAGGTAAGGATGTGTCCCCCATAGCTAATAACGCAGTAGCTACTTATAGAAACAGCAGATATTTAAGTAACTAACATAATTTGTTGTTTTGCGTCATCAAGTAATTTCCTCGAACAACTACGTGAATTCCAAATCGAAGGAAACCTTAAGTTGAAGCCTGAGCTCACATTCATGTGTTACATTGAGGGCCTTTGAAAAAGAGAAGGAAAATCAGATCCTTATAGGATGAGACTGTTGACATAATATTTACCTTTTCAAGGAACAGTTGCTTTGCAGCAACCTTTCCCTTATCTGCCCTGTACATTGAGTTCAAGCTTGTCTAATTCACCCTACCCAATCCATCTGTTAATCCTGCAATGTAAGGATTAAGAATATAACATGTGAGTGTTCCCTACTGATGTTCCATTGGGAACACAGGCAGAGGCTTAGAATACATTTTAATTTTCTGCTACGGTTTGAATAAGGATAATGTACAACTGACAAAATCTTTTTAGACAAAGGAAAATAAAAATTGCAAAACCATAATTCAAAAAGCATGAGGTGAAGTTTTTATTTAAGGGTATGGACTCCAAATGGCAGTATTTTTTTTTTTAATTAAAATTTGCTTTTTTTATTTACATGTTAAAGGATTGAAAGAATTAACAAAAAGTTTGATCCCTGACATCTTGCACAATGTTCACAGGGCAAGGAAGAGTTTGAACGACAGCAGAAGGAGCTTTTAGAAAAGGAAAATATCACTAAACAGAGCAAAGTCCAGCTGGGACAAGAGCAGGTGAGACTTACACTCTCTCAAACAAACTCATGTGTATCGTTAATGTTCTTGAAGCATGCTCCCCCCAAAATAACCTTATCGATCAGCCCAACGACAGAACCACCAGCTACAGTATGTTACAACAAGTTGAAGAAACGGCCGTCATCTTTGTGCTTGGGCTTGTCTAAGCATTTTGCCATGCCGTATTCACCCAGCGGTCATATAAGATCATTGGTTATGAAGGAAAGACAGGAAGCCATTCAAGGGCTTTTGGCACACAGCCCAGAGCCTTGTGGTTCTTTATAAATTTGATCATATAATATGATGTATTGACTATTGGAACTGACAAAAAAGCACATTGACCTTATTGGCATCATTTTGATGACTGAGGCTGTAAACCTCAAATATCTAGAACTGTCTGCCAAGACACATCAACTGTCAAATAGTGTAAAAAAAAAAAACACAAGTGATAAAACAAAAGTTTAATGTGTGCTACAAGCACATGACTGGCTGGAATATATTGTTTATATAAAAGAAAAACTAAACATCTGAATTTATTGTTGAAATAGATCTTCAGCATTATAATGTTCTGTGAACTCTACTGCTTGGGTCAAGTCAGCTGATCTAGTTATGGTTATGGATAGGTAAAAATAAATAAATAAACAGAATTTAATTTAATGTTTGCGGCGTCAAAGAAATGTGTATGTGAATGGTTCATACGTTGCGAGAAGTGGAAACGATTATTTTATAATTATTCTTTAATTATAACTCCAGTATCCTTTGTCATTCTTATAGCTCAAGCAGTTTAAACAGCTGGAGCAAGAGGTCATCAAACCTGTTGAGAATGACATCACACAGTGGATCTCCCACCAGAACTCCACGGGTTCCACCTCTCCCTCAGACTCCTCCTCCACATCCTCTTTAGGAGGTGGCACCCAGCTTTGCGGACGGGACCGACAGTTGCTTGGATTCTACGCCGAGCAGTGCGAACAGCACTTTGTGACTCTCTTAAACGCCGTGGACGCATTTTTCGGCTGTGTCGCCGCTGGCCAGCCTCCTCGCATCTTTGTGGCGCACGGAAAGTTCGTCATCCTCAGCGCCCACAAGCTCGTATTCATCGGCGACACACTGTCGCGACAGGCCACGACGCCCGAAGTGGCCAATCGGATTATGAACTCCAGCAACATGCTATGTGATTTGCTAAAGACAGTTGTGGGCGCCACCAAGATGGCCGCCCTGCACTACCCAAACACAGCTGCTGTACAGGAAATGGTGGATCGGGTCACGGACCTGTCACACCAAGCACAGCAGTTCAAAGTTCAGCTGTCTCAGATGGCAGCTTTGTAATGTCACTGATATGCACCTACTCTCTCTCTCTCTCTCTCTCTCTCTCTCCCTCTCCCTCTCCCTCTCCCTCCCTCTCCTATATATATATATATATATATATATATATATATATATATATTCGTAAATGGCATATCATCACGGCCTTTGTTTTCCATGTAAATAGTATTATTGTTTTTCTGTTCTCTGTAAATACAGGAACTATTTTTGTGTAGATTTGTTTTATATAATAATGGTATAAATATATGAATATAAAATGGCTTTTTTAGTGCAACACATTCTCTTTAACATTCCTGTTTGTTGTTTTAAGCACCTTATAAAATGTCATTAATGTCAATATTATCTGTAGATGAGTACTATGCCTCGCTACTGGAAATCAAAGTAGTTCTTCACATAAATTTGTGTCATGTCGTGTTCTCATCTTTGAAAGTTGTCATTATAAACACAAAGTAAAGACATTTTCCCAAAGATATCTGATGCTATTTGGTCCTTTTTTGTAAACAATGCACAAGAATCTCAAATATTGTCCCCTGAGAAGAGAAATTTATACAGAGAAATAAATATAGTCTATATTACACCAGGTTGTTAATGATGAGATGGTTGATTGGAATAATGACGTAGACTTTCATTTTTCCATACAAGATAGTGCTAAACAAAGCAGGAGATCTTCACTTACCCTGATTCCTTTTGGATATTTGGACTACAAAAAAAATTCCATTTAAAATAATCATTCAGTGGAAATTGTTCATAGTGTATTAGGGTTAATGTGCCTGATGAAAGAACAGAGTAAAAGGATTGTACAATAAGTCAACCAGTGTCCCGGGGAGAAATGCCATGCCAGATCAGCTTTATGATTACAGTGCTGGAACATCCTCAGAAGTAACTGACCACAAAGACTCTAGGAGTCGGACCATTATATGTGCCCTCAAATGATTCCATGGAACTCTAACATCACTTGGCTAATGTAGCCTATTTCAGGTCTAACGTGTCTTATGAATATATTCAAAACACATTTAAATGTGTTTTTATTCATGCAGTAATGAACATCACTACCATATGAAGACCTTATGCTGAGTTAAAAATGCTAAGTGTCTCAGTGTTAGTCAAATCATTAAATATTCAGTTTTAATCAAATGGGTATTGAATGTCCCATATCTACCAAGTGTTTACATATCGGCATGAGAGGCATGTTATAATAATGTTGTAGAGAAAACCTACAACTTTTTAAAACCCACAATGTGTATGAAGCCTTTTTTCCATTAATCATTAAACATATGTAAATTTGTCTGTTGTACAAAGCAGATTCACTGGAGAGGCTGACCTTACATGTCCACGTGAGGCTTCTTGTACTAATGTACGTTTAGACACATGTACTTCAATGGCAGAGGCATATTTCATTATTTCTGTGTGTTTTCTCCTCAGAGGAACAATGCATTCTTTCACTTACCAGGGTCCGCTCTGTGGAGAGGAGGTAATGGGTGCGAATGCCTATACAAGGACTGACACCAGCAGCTTTTAATCGGCAAATTGCGATAAAAGTCTCGACACACACAGAATGGCACTTTGCGGTAATTGATGGTTTAAATATCTGCAGCATTAATGCCTGCGATCTCCCGGAGTGCTGCTGAGGGCGAGGAGAAAGTCAGACACTGCTTTCAGGAGACGAACTCTTAAAAGAGTTTTTCATTAAGCACAGGCAACAAATAGTGATTGTAAATCACCAGCGTCATTTTGCCTCCGTAAGAAGTCTGAGCCTACATTTTTCCCCTTCTCACTCTGATTTATCTCTCCTTAATAATGGCATCCAGAAACGTGTCTGCATTGCGAAGGCACAGAGGGATGGACCTGTACTGAATTAATGCGACCACAGAGGGGGTGAGGAATTTGGTTTTACGCTATGAAGACACAACTCGATGAATCAATGCTCTATTTTTGGGCCTAGCAGTCAGACTGCTCCTCAGACGATGAAAGCGAAAACAACATATTTTGTTGCTGACTGTGAAACGGGAGCTGTTTGCCAATAGGCTAATAAATGCCTCTGTTTTTGGTACGCCACAAGTGTGACATCAGATAGCCCGGATGGCCTCATATTTTAAGTGTTTGGGCAGATATCTGAAAAACTGCAGTCACATTTTATTTCTAAAACCACAATGGACCGAGTATGATAGGCAGGTGCCTCGCCTTGCCAGACGTATTAGTGTGAAAAGTCCTAAAATGAGACTGTGACCTGCATCTGCTGTGCTATTAGGCATGAAGGTCCAATGCACTGCATTATGTTTAAGGCAAATCAAGAGAACTTAAACTCTTTATATAAAGAACCTATGGAGGAGCTCTGGCGATGTCATTTCTCTGGTTTACCACAGTCATTTCCTGTAAAGTATTTTCATACTCTGAAATTACAGCTTCTGTACACTGCAAGGTCTTTGCTTTCCTCTTTCATTTTGGTCAGCTGCACACATTCGCTTTCAAAATGTGCATCCCTTTAACTGAGACTGAAACATAGCTTTAAAATAACAATTCTATTTTCACTGGCAGCGACGTGCTGTAACTCCGAATTCGTGTGCCTCACTGCAGTCAGATACAATCTCAGCCTTTCTCCAGTAGACGAGGGCTACAGAAAAGGAAAGCATCAAAATGTGTACTTGTCTCACTATCGGTGTTTCTGATGTTCTATCGATCCAGAGTTATCTGGTACACAGGAGACTTTTGCCCACCTGTCTGAGTCAGTGCGCGTGCTGATACCTCCTTGTCGATTATATACCCTATGACGTTCTTATATTTTTAAAACAGCTTTGTGTGGTAAAGAGGCAGAAAATTTAAGTAAAGGTGGCAATTTCAAGTGTGTAAATGTGCAAAGAAGAAAGAAAAAAAACTTCAAGGCATAAATGCGAGTAGTTATGTTGCTATTTAAATTACATACACCAAGACTGCCACCCTCTGGTGAATATGTGCACCACCCACAAAAGTTCTCAGCGGTAGACAGCTACCTCCCCTTTTAAAAAGAGAAAGCGTTTGGTGGTTTGCGTGCTGGTGCGCTTAAGGGCCAAAGTCAAAAGCTAAAAGCCAAAGTGATTAAAGTAAGATAGTCAAGTTTTTTTTTTCTTTTGCAAAGCTATACATTTGGAGAAAAAGTATTGCACTGTAGCAAATGTAAAAATAAATGTGAAAATCATGTTGCTAGGAGCGCAAATGCTCACAGGCCAACAAACACCACATACAGGTACATTTTTTCTTTCCATTGCCAATCTAGTCATGTGACCTAGAACAGGGTGTGCTAGTCAGAAAATCTTAGATTATACATGAATATACAACAACATAAACAGTAGGCAACTACCCATTTACTCTGAGACACGTATTTATGAAATATATTTATTATGAGGGCGAAATACAGCTATTGGGGGGGGGGGGGACCAAAAACATGTAAAACTTAAAATTTACTATGCCACGCGTGTCGTCTGATTGGAGGTAGGTGAAAAACGGAACTATGGCAGTGCCCTGTCAACACCCATTGGTTCAGAGGCACAAGGGAGGCCTCAGTGGTAACCATGGCAGCCATCATGGAACACTGAGCCAGATTTGCAGCACCAGGAAGCCAGCGTAGCCATGGAAATGGAACACTGCTGCATTCCAGGGGGGCTTGGCCATCATTAACTGAAGATGATCTGAAGCCCTCTTTATTGATAAGTTTTCAACCGTTCAGTTCTGGACATTTTCCAACCAACAATGAAAGGACACACTGATTTAACTCCAATTCATAGGCAAAGACTGAATGTCAAGAATATTAGTGTTGATGACCGTGAAGTTAACACGCTGAGATGTCGAGATGGTTTGGTTGTCAGTTAGGACAGCTTTCAGTTTTGTCATCTGATTTTTTTTCTTCACATCAATAAATGTCCAAAATCATGGTAGATTAGCAACTACAAGCACGCCCTTCCCTCACTACATACATACATACACATACACACACACACACACACACACATCACGATTCTCGCCCTGCAAACTTCATACAGTGAAGCAGTCCAATCAGAAGCAAGAAAGAAGTGATTTTTTATGACTAGTGAATGAACCTGGTTTTCATCTGACTTGCTGATCATGAGTAGAAAGACACATAACTGAAATTAAACGGTGAAATAGCTCCATAAAACCCCACGATCCAATGGCTGTCCACAACAACATCAGCAGGTCAGCTAAGCCAAGTGAGATAAGCGCTTATAAGGGGGCAAGGACCACTGAAACCATTCGATGAAAGATGAGTTCAAGAGAAGGCCTTAGGTCCACGTTAGAAGGGTTTCAGACTGGCAGAAGCGGGCGCGTGGGTCAGTGGAGGGCAGGGCTTTATGTAGTGCTGTCTGGAGGGACAACCCTCTGGCGTGCGGTCTTGGGCCGGTGGCGGGGCGTCGGGGGAGAGCTGCGTTCGCTCTCCGACTCCGAAGGCTCCGTCTCAACCTGCGGGGAGCCCGTGTCTCCCACCAGCTCTCGGAGGAACTTGAACTTGGACAGGAAGAGTTGCCACACCACATACCAACCTGCAGATAAGTGCAAAGGAATCATGTATTTATCCGAGCTATAAAGCCAGTCTAAGAAATAGTGTTTTATAATGAGCATTTTACATAGCTAGGTACAAGCCCTTAGGCTACCCACACTCTCCTGTTCACTGTCATTGTTATTTCTGTTGTATTTTTATTATCTTTTCTTATTATCTGTAGTACAAGAATAGATATCCATTCATGTTTAAATGACATATTTTCATTAACTAATATAGTATATATAGTTATATCATGTGCAAATCGACTGTTAACCTCCACGCTCTTGATGTACCAGTATTATTTATGCCTCAAATACTGAAAATACCAGCAGGCATTTGCGTTCGCTCACAGGACAATTCAAATACATTTTGTTCTACTTAAGGTGACTCTCGCATTGTAAAAAAGAAAAAAAACAAAACAAAAAAAAGTTGTTTCCACATGCATGTGGATCTGACAAACATAGGGTTAAAGTCAAGTCAAACAGAAGTCGTTTAGGTCAGGTGACGACGCAACAAGACTCCAGGAACTCCATGTTGTAACCAAGCCTGCTGACAAACAAAAAACACGACCTATTCCTGAAATGGCTAAAGACTCCAGCCTTTCCTTTGAAAATATGAATGCCGAGCTTTATTACAAGTTTTAGTACACCTCCCCAACACTAGTACAATTTGCACGCTCGCTAGAGCCGCGTTTCAAAATAGCGAAGCCTGTGAATCTTCATAACGGTTGTATGAAAGATACAAAATATTACAGTATTTAGTTGCGATGTCCTGCGCATACACTCCGATTCCATCGTGTCTACAGTTTTATTTCAAGCGAAATACAAACTATGAAACTACCTAACATTCTCGACCTTATAGCTACGTACCGAAAAGCATGAAGAGTAGGACGCATATGAGGGTGGCCACAATGACCAGCACAGTTAGACCGACGCTTTGCCACATTCTCTCCTGTGAAAACAAACAATTCATTTGGTCAGATTTTTACAGTATAACACAAAGCAAATATTACTCTTTACCACAGGGTTATAATTGTAAGTGAACCAATTCTAAATCAATCATACAAACAAACATTTGCGACTCTAGCAGTGCAGCGGGGGCATACGCTAACGTAACTAGCTAGTTGAGCTTGTTAGAAATCAACATACAGTTTATTACGTCTACCCCCTCTTCAGACAAAATCCCAAACGTGGCCTCTCCACTGCCAAAGGGACGGATTTTGTGTAGACGTGTCATTGACGTTTTAAAGCTCCTTTATCTACATCGTTGCAACATATACGTTACAAATTTCCAACAAAATCCGACTTCGAGACGAGTCAACACGAAAATACTCCTGTGGCGGTTGCCCCGGAAAGGCTTTTGGCAACTTGGTGACTTGGGTTTTGGGTGCTGTAGTTTTTGTAGCGTACGTTTGGAACACGGACGCCAGGGTGCCAAACAATATGTTGCCTATGACTGCGGACTATCATATCTATGTTTCCCCCTAAAAGTTAGCTCACTAGGTATCTCATAAATCACATGATTTATAATTCAACAAAAAAAGAAAAGTTAGAAACACTAAGTGTGAATGCGGCAGACTGCAAAACAACTGCCATTCACTGGATTGGGCTGTATCTGACAATGTCCAAAACACGATAGTAGTGCTTGTTTTTGTATGTTTCGTTCAGTGGGTTGGGGAAGTAATATTGTCCCCGATGCTCCAGAGGTTTCCTTTAATAACGGTCTGTTCTGTTTTTCCTACCTCTTTCAGCTGATTAAATGAAGGCTAACTGCTAAATATTAAAACCAGCTTTTGTGGGCCAGGTGCGAACGTCTACCAATTAAAAAAAAAAAAAAAAAATCAGAAAAGCAGCTCGTCAAAACACCAGTAAATTGCACAAGGCACGTAGTTAAATGCAATATGGTGTTATGTTTCTTAGAAAACATAGCAAAGTTACCTCAAATTTAAAAAGAGGCTAGTTTTAATAGTGCATATTATCAAAACAAGAAGATAAGGATTTTACATTATTTTTCCTCATCTGTGTTTTTATATCTTTGATTTGATGTACCTTTCGTTAAAGAAAAGGGTTGATGATCGTGAGGTGCTCTTATGCCACTCAGTGCGTTGGGTTAGAATACCAGACTTAAGGGCTGGTCTGCAAACGCCGCACAACGAAAACTAAGGGGAAAAGGCTACGACTGGAACGCCTTGTCTGTCGCCAAGATGAGTTGTCTAGACTTAAAATTATAACCAAAAATACTTTGTGCTCAACTTTCCATTTCCCTCTCCAAACTCACGTGAATGCATTCACATGGCACGTGCCATTTGACAGCCGGTCATTATGACTATCCCACTCGGTCAGGAACTCAGAGTTAAAGTAGATGTTGATTCTGAACAAATAAGTAATGTTACAACCTTTATAACGTCCAGCTTCCCTAAAAGCAGTGGAGACTTTCTGTTCCAGCGTAGGCCTAGAAATGACCTCTGAAGAATGCTGCCAAATTGTTTATGCCATCGTGCAATGCAGCCTACCTTGACCCGGAGGATGGAATCATACATATTATATTTATGCAGTTTCAAACTTGGTGTGACTCTTCACTGGATTCTTTTTTCTGAACAGTTCAAATGCATTTTTGCAGTTCTTAACAGTTTGCCAGGAGTAGGGCGTAGGGGGTAGCTTAACAAACACAGGACTACGTTGCAGGGAGAAACAATGTATTAAGACATAACTTGCATGCATGTAAGGACTTAAAATTCATGGCACGTTCATCGATGTTACAAAAAACTAGTGAGTTTTGCACAGAAAAGGAGGCACATGTCAAAAGACAACGGTGATTTATACTTCGTAATTTATAGGCCTACTTCCAGAGACATTCTTGAGTCGGGAAGGTGGAGCTCATTGCTCATGTTTGACATTTAAAAAGGTCAAACAGGAAAATGAACTGGGTGAAAAGACATTCACTTCTGATGAGAAGAGTTCTCTGCATAGACAGGTTTAAAGAGAGTTCTGTTCAGATGATTTTTGTGAAACTGACAGGACAGTTTTTGTGACTGGACACAATCAGCAAATTGAAACAAGTAGAAGAGACCTGGGGGTATTCCAAGTACGGTTAGTAACTAACCTGGTTAAGTTAACTCATAGTAAGTAGTAAACCTCCTAATAGAGGAGCCCTGTGGCTTCATTCTCCTAGCAAAACAAAGCCATAAAGCTCTTCTATTAGGAGGTTTACTACTTACTCTGAGTTAACTTAGCCAGGTTAGTCACTAAACCACTTACTTGGAACACCCCCCTGAATAAATGCCTGAAAAAGGTGAGATAAACGGAGGGCTGGGTTTTTGATTATTCCAGCAGAGGGTGGTATCAGCTTCTTTCATCCTCTTGAGGATTTCTATAGTAGATATACCTCTCTATGAAGGAATTCAGGTGTATTTTTCCAATTCAACCAAAGGAACCTGTTGCAAATTTTAATCCCATAGCAATCACAAGCATATATGTTTTCAGCCGTCAATCACCATTATGATAATATAAATTCACAAATTCCTGACCTAAATCAGACATTTTGGGAAAAAATTAAAAGAGATTCATTTACACTGAGAAAATCCTGTAAATAAAAGTTTGCTAAAGATCAGTAAAGTAACAGCCTAGAGCACACATAAAGGTTTGGTTTGGTTTCGCACAGCTGACAAAGCAGTTCTTTCTGAATGCAGGTTAATAAAACAGATGTGTTCACCTCAGTCTGTCAGAGAAACTGAGAGCTTTCCATTTGTTGTGTTATGTTCTTCAGAGGACAAAGTTTTTGCCTAACTGAGGTTGACCCAAAGTGCCAGTAACACATGTAGTCCAACCACCACAACCATTATTTGTGTTTTACAAACATACCGACCTGAAAAACGGACAGTGTTTCAACACTGCTGGATCTTTGTCCACACCTGAGAAGCTGTGTGCATGTGACGTTGAAGGTATTTTGCAGCAGCAGCAGGTTGCACTGTCTGAGCTTTTGTTGTTGTTGTTACTATAAGCTTTCATCAGTGCCCAGCTTCCCTTAAGGCAAAGACATGGAATGTAAGACACAGAGAACATATACAATCAGTCGCCCGTATGCAAATCAAATGCCATACGTGTTACCTAACCGACCTCAACCAGCCAAGAATCTAAAGTTACAATGAATGCTCATTTGTTGCACTTTTCGTGCGTACGTGTGCATGGGCATGTGAGTAGAAGTGTGTGTATGTGTGCACGTGTGCATTGTGTGTTCACATCTGTGTGTACGTACGTTTTGTGATTTCCAGATTTTCTGAAATTTTTTACCGTCATCATACATTATTCCTCTCACCAAGCCTCAAAAATACACTCACAGTGTGAACAAGTATCAGCATTTTGAAAACTGTCTTTATTGATTAATTGCTTGATTCTTCTACTTTAATAGCTTTTGCTGTTAATTAGTTGAATAGTTGTTTTGCACTGAGTAGAGCTACTCAGAGACTTTTGGACATTTGTTTGAATATGAGGAGCTTTCTAAATAAACCACTTTAACAGTCTCAGGACCAATTCCAAAATGTAAAAAAGTAAGTAAAGCAAAACGCTAAAATAATGAAGGAAATTTGCTCAGTCTGTTTCCCAGATAAGTGTTTATTTCCGTGAGAGAAACATTAACAAACAGACCAATCTCTCAAAAGGAAGTGAAAGTTTATGTCAGTTTGGAAATTACCATGAAGAGATTAGTCACTATAAGTTTGATGATCTCATATCCTTGTCACGCGCAAAACAGTTTTGCATAATCACCTCCTCCACTTTGTATCTTTTTTGAGCAAAACTGGTGCAAAATGAGTCCAAACAGAACCTTTGACCACTAACAGTGTATGTAGAGCATGTAAGAGAAAGGCAAACGGAAGCTGTGTTACTGGTTGGTTTAGCTGTATGCCCTCTTTGCAAGTCACTCAGATTGAGAGCAGTTGTCAAATGAATACATGATTTTAACCACCCAAAAAAAAAATACATGGTAGAATCAGTGACCAAACGACTGAACTAACTGAATCACTGACCAAACGACTGAACTCACTGAATCACTGACCAAACGACTGAACTCACTGAATCACTGACCAAATGACCGAACTCACTGAATCCCAATGCTTTCGTCACCATCGTAGTCCTGATTTTGTCTGTTACAGTTGCGCTGCCGACATTCCTGGTCCCCCCATTCAACATGCTTTTATTTCTTTTGTTTTGTTTGTTTGTTTTTTTGTTTTACTGTGGTCCGATTCCTTTGATTTTATGAATGTAAGTACAATCTATAAATGCTGTCTGGAAAATCACTGACTTCTTTTTAGATCTTAAGTTGTATTGGGTCTTTTTTGTCTGTATTCATTTTTGTTGATGCACACCTGTGACTGGTGTTGGAGGCTTTAAAAACATCATACTAAGAAAACACTAAGTATTGAAAAGACAGTGAAGGCAGCGAAGCACACAGCACTTATGGATTACCCAATGAAAATAGACTTCCGGCATACAACTTGATATTATGAAATAAATGCTTTGATTTACAGTCTACCCTCAAATCAATCACTGCCTGTGTAAAAATGCAAATCAGGTGTGTTCTGTACCTCACCATGGCTTCAGATTTAAACACTGATTATGAAATTAAAAAAAAAAAAATTTGTGAAAATCATGACACACTTTTCAAGTCATCCTTGCCAATGGTGTTTGCTTACTTTGCCTTGCTGAGGCATGTTCTGACTTGAATCCAAGTAAAGGAGCAGAGAGATAGACTGTTGTTTAATGGGTAAAACCTCAGCTGCACTACCGCCAAGCACACAGACAGGGCGGATGCCCTATCAAAACGGAACGATGATTTACCATGTTGAAAGATTGATGATTTGATAAACCACCCTAAAACCACATTTGGGACTCACCAGAAAGTTTATGAATTTTGACTTTTCCACTTTACTGAGATCACCATATTCCATCCACAATGGCATTTACAACTTTTTTTTTTTTTTGTCAAGCAATTAAAAACCAGACAGTACTACACGATAAGAATTGTAGGGAACTGTGGGTTATTTTCTATTTGCTTAAAGATTACTGACCCACGCATAAAAAAAATTACCTGGACATAAATTTGTGGGTTTCGGTTTTAGTGTTGTAGGTTTCAGATGATAATCATTAGTAATCCCTTTGAATGTTTGTCTGTTTACTGCTGTGATACCAAATCTAAAATATTTCCGTAATTATTTGTGCATCACCAACTTTATGGTAGATTCAGACCGGAGGCACAGGTTATGTCTTTACATGTAGACTAATCTTAGAAAGAGCAATAAATCAGTTTTTAACCTTCACAGTGACGTTTGTCGGGAAAAAAAATGATTCATATGAGGAAAAAAGTAAAACGTTTAGTGCCAGCACGTACGGAGAGGTCAGTATGCTTATGATCAAGGATATGTGCAGTAGTTTGGCGAGAGGTGCTCAAAGTGTACTCAGTAAAGCAGAAACGCAGTTAGTGTGTGAGAAGTGAAAGTTAAGTAGGCCTGTTACTTTAATGCTTTCAACCTAAAAATGAAAGATGACATTACAGGTTGTTGAGAATTATGCTGTGATCTTCACGTCAAGCAAATTTGCTCTGTGAATTAATCCTGAAAAAGAACATTATCTGTTCCAGAAATCTGTTTTACACTTTTACATTATTTTGATGTTAATCATGTACAAGGGTGGACACAGAAGCAACTTGTTTTTTACATAATCATATATTTTATCCATCGCCATTATCGTGTACAAGTAGTACACAACAGAAGGCTGTGTCCAGTGTCACATTCTTTTGATGTCAATCATGTACAAGGGTAAGATATTGGTTAATTACAGAGGAGCAACTTGTATATGCATGATCATACATTTTATTTGTATTCATCATTATGATGTATGAATAGTACACAACAGTACAGGTAATCACATGTGAACAATCAAAGTAAAAGTGGAAAATGAACTGCCCACCTATGTTAAGCCAAAATAACCAAATATTGAGTCAGTTGACTCTCAGATTACAAACATGACATTTTTAAATTAAATGTAAAAAAATTCGAGACCTTTTGTACAGATAGATCTATGTACATTTTTAAGCTTCCTGTCTCCTCTGTTCAGTTGCAGTTAGGCAAGTTTGTTTTCACTGATACCAACAACAGATAAGGTTGAGTCAGGGGAAGTTAGATGATGCCTGACTTTGAAATAAAAGGAAATGAAATGAGAGAGTGGTGAGGTGAGGTGGTCGGCTTTGTCTGATCGTGGAATATCTAATCAGTTTCAGATGAAGTGGGAGTGGGAATGTACACAGCTAACCAAAAAAAGAGCACTTTAAAAACGATACTGTTTCATAGTGAAAGTGCTAATACGGTATGGCTTTAGTGATGCAAAATGAGAGGTATTTTTGGGTGGGTGAGAAGTATTTGTGTTGTATGAAACTATGCATGAAAGGGGATAGAAGACTGATCCAGCCTGGTTCTACAATAACTGTATGGCATTCCCCCATAAAGCCTCAAAATACACCTCTTTTTACGCACACAGTCCTTGGAGTGGTTGTTGGATCTAGTTTTGTGTATTGAGACATGGTGATTTAAGTTTATTTTCGATGATCTTTTGCAAGCCACTTTGGACAAAAGCATCTGCCAAAAGACTAAATGTAAATCTGTTCATGATATATTCATTCGTTTATTTAGTTAGTCAGCTAGTTAGTTAGTTAGTTAGTTATTAAATGTCATATTATCAAAAATGTACTACTAATTTCCTGCAAGTGAAGCCACAGCTGTGGATGGTAATTCATAACCATTTTTATCTCTCTGATCAATGATGTGTACGTGGGTGGCTCTGTGGGTGTGAGTGGGAGTGAGCGTGCGTGTGTGTGTGTGTGGGGGGGGGGGGGGGATGTGTTTGAAAAGAGGACAGCACAAGAATAATGGAAATGACACTTTTTTTTGTTTTTACCAAGTTCAAGAAATTACATCTATTATTTCAATATGACATAAATTGTGTTATCTAGAAAACATGGTGTCATATAGTTGATAAAACATGCTCCACTGTCTCACTGTGTGGTTTGTTATGTATTGCCAAATGGCATACCAATAATTATACACTGAAAAATATAATATCGAACATCCAAAAGATAATCCCAGGAGTACTTAAGCACTTAAGTCATGAATGTAGTAATGTAAATAACAAAACAAAATTAGATGTATATATCATCTTTCTCAATGTCTTCTTTCTCCTCTTTTCTTTCTAGGTCAAATTAAGCCTTATCTCACAGTAAAGAATACAACGGTATCTATTAAGGGCATCTGTTTTTTTTTCTGCTGACGTTTACACGAACAGACAGCCACAAGGAAAAACAAATTACAGATATGAATTTTAAAAAACTAAATATATAACTGTAACTGCATAACATAAGATAATTCTGTTATAATAAACACAACTAAACATTATGCTCATGCTGTTTATGTATCTGGATTTTATGCATCTTTCTTTTTGGTTTTGTTGTTGTTGCTGTTGTTGTTGTTGTTGTTTTTGTTTGTTTTTTGTTGTTGTTTTTTTTTTTTAGACAAAAAGAATTTACAATATATGAAAAAAAAAACGAAAAATTGTATTAAAAAAGATACACACAAAGTTTTACACACTAAACATTTGACAAGTGTTTTATACAGTATTTACTTTTCACATTTTTGGTTGTGTTAATATCTCCTTGCTCTTGTTACATTCAGCACGTGTTGTGAAGGATCTCTGAACAGTTGATTTTGGAAATGCCCCACAGTGTTCTTCTTGGAATTCATCTTGAGGGGGTCACACATTTGCCTACAGCTCGACTGCGGTATGTCTGTAAATGTCAAGTGTGAAAAACATCAACTTGCACAGACAAGATACAGTCTGAGCTGACTGATGACAGGATCCTGTGTCACATACTGTGCTTGAAAGGTTAAAGAAACAAAATGTATATGTTCAAGGATTTCAAGCCAATATTTATGTAAATGCTTCCGCAGTAAATGCATTCGTGTCGCAAAATTTCACACATTTAAGTGAACGGAACAAGCAACGCAATAAGCTAAGTCAAAGGAAATGTGGTAGCACTAGTCACACTACTTTTCAAAATTATGAATATAGCTGAGAGCTTTTGTTGAGATTCTCCACAATACTGATGCCCAAGATTTAATGAAATCTGCTCAGTGAATACAAACACATATTTTAAAATGCACATTTTATTTGATCTGTTTCACAAACACTGTGTTAAGTCAAGTGAATCAATGACATCTAATAAGCCAAAAATATGATATTTCCTTAGAATACAAAAATTTTAAAATGAACAGAAACTGTGCAATCATACAGAGCTCCCATGCATTTGAGACTTTTCATTTTTTCATTTATTGCTACAAGGCTATATATGTTCCTAACAAAACTGCTTAACTAAAGCTGTCTAAAAACATTAATTACTTTGTCATTCTTCTTCTACATACATGTGCTATAGTGTGCCTTCTAGTGATTTAGACAGTGTGCATATTAAAATGCCTTAACTCAGAAAAGTGCAGCAGTTCCAAAACGTCAGCTGTTTTTATTTGAATTGAAGCATTTTTTTTCATAACACATCTGTCTTACCTCTGTTGCTATGTAAACTGAAGTCATCTTTTTCTGAGAACTCTAAAATGATTACATTTGGCTTTTTTTTTTTTAAATAACAGTTGATTTGAAATTGTGAACAGTTGCAGTAGAGGCAAAATTACCAAGAAGAACCCACAGGGTGTTTACTACACTACCCTTTCAGGTAGTTTGGCTTTACGATCACCTACCAAGCACATAGTGCCAACATAATTAATCCAAAAATATCACAACTTTAAACATTTAATGATTTAGTTTCCATAGAAACAGCAATGAATGTTTCCACTGTTCCTCTTTTCTTACACATGAAGTGGTATTTGTTGCTATTAACATTTAATGCTTATGACTGAAATATAGTTTGTGACAATTTTTTGACCAGAATAATATGTCTCTTTAGTGGAGCTGTGATAGACTCAATAAATAATGCTAATGATAGCTGTGTAATTTATTATTTAAACATTACCAGTATACCTGTCAAAACTTAGATCCTGAACTCCAGAGGATACAGAGATACAGCTTAGTTGGTTGAATGGATTCAATAATACATCTAGGAGAGTTAAACTGTTAAAAGTTATTTTAAAAGGGTGAGTTAAATCAATTCATCCAAGACACAGTGATAGCGAAGAATTAAAGCCATGAACAACAGTCTAAAGACACAATTTGTGTCAACAATCCATCGTTTTAAATTTCAACTTCAAAACATTTATCAAAAGGCCTTTGAAACGTTCAGTGCACCATGTGAGAGAACGATACAGAACAAAGAACCATTTGGCACAGTTCTCACTGGGGACTGCAGACATTTTGAGAAAAAGCACTCTACATAAGTCATAAACCTCCACCCTGTGATTGGAGATTGAGGATCTCGGCTGCCAGCCTTTGGGGGTCCATCAGCTGGGGAAACATGTCCATCGCTCGGTCCACTAAACGAGCATTAAATATTGCCAGTAACTTCTTCCTGACCTGCTCTCGTTCAGATCCCTGAGGGTTGAGTTGGGAGGAGCTTGAGGCCCAATGACCCCTCTCCCCTGGCATGGATCCAGGCATATTCTGAGGATAAGACCTGTACGACTCAGACCAGTAGCTTTGGTGAGGGGGTGGTGCCCTCCCATACTGGAAGTCTGGAGGCAGGCTGTACTGAGCCATATTTACGGCAGGGTGAACTGGACCTCCATAAGAAGAATAACGGGGTTGGCAGTAGCTCATAAGGTCTGGGTTCTGGGAGTTGACCGCTGGCATCCTGTGATGTGGAAAACTTGCACTGGCGCAGAATGTCTGGTGGGAACAGCAGCTGCAGGACGGGTTGCTGAAAGGCACATAGTGGTGCCAACTGCTAGAGGATACCTTGGATTTCCTGGAATCTCCCCCACAATAGCGGTCGCAGCGGCCTTGGCCATGTTCAGGAGAGTAGCGTTCAGGAGAGTAGCATTCATAAGAGCCAAGACCTGAGTCCAAACACTCTTGGGAGCCACTAGGGAAGGAGTCAAGGCTGGTCGGCGAGTGGCGACTAGACCGGTCACGCTTAGAAGAGAACTTCCTCTGACTAGAAGGCTGGGCATTCTTCAGAAGCGGGACGTTCTCGCTGGTGTGGACCTTTTTGTGGTCCAGAGAAAGTTTCTGCTCCATCACTTCCTCTAAAGGTGGGCTTGGAACGGGACCAGAGTTTGCTGAGGTTCTTTGTGGCAAAGCAGACATCTTGGCTTTCTCACGCAGCTCGTCAGCCAGAGAACGATGTGGCTGCTTGGCTCTCTCAGGATGATGAAATTTACACTTGATGCCGTAAGTGCATTTTTTCCCTGAAGAGAGAGCAGAGGACAAAGAAAACTTAAGTTTGATTTGTTGAAGTCAGCAATCTGGAACTAAGTAACATCTATTAATATCTTTGAATACATCTTGAAACTGAGAATGCATCAAGTGTAATAAAAGCCAACCCACTTTATGAAGCTCACTTGTGATAAGAGATAATAAGTACAGTGCGGCCTTTATAGTGTCACTGTCTGATATATTATTTCATTGTTTATATTGCTGTTATCTGTTAACAAGTCATTGGGATAAGGCAGCACTCCAGGGCTGTTCTCTAAAGTTCTCTAATCTGGTTTTCCTTGTTTTTGTATGTATGGTTTTCACATCCTGAAAAATCTACCAAATGTACACGTATAAATAGTTTTAAGAACATTGCCTGCGTACAGCACACACAGTCTGCTACTACTATTTTATGTTTAAATACGTAGACTATTAGGGTTACATAAAATAAAGTGAAATTCATAATCAGAGCTCTAGGCCTATGACGGGTAAGTGCACCAAACTGCAAAGCAGGGCTCACCATAGGGGCAGGGCTGACGTTTGGGAGCTCGTGGAGTCTTGCGGAGAAAGTTCTCCAGGGTGGGGCCATGTCGCCCTAAAGGATCATCAGGGGGCATGAACCTAGGATGAGATTAAAGTCAAACCTTAATTCAGCACAAATACTTCAAGTGCTGTTATTCAGTGCGCTTTATTTATACAGGTGGAACAACCATACGCAATATGTGATGACCACTCAAGACATAAAGTAATACTCAGGACATTTATCAACGTAAGTTTTAAAAAAATAAGAGATTTTGACTATAAAGATAGAGCATGCAATTACTTACTTATCATTGACAAAGGAGTACATGAGCAGTCTTTCCTCGATAAAGCGTTTCCACTCAGGACGCTCTCCTTGCAGGTCACGATAGGTGTCATTGGATACAATTATTCCGTCAGACTCGTAAGCCAGTTTGACAATGAAACGGTCGTCATAACAGACCACTCGTTTGCCAGCCACACGTCGGGAGGGTGTGAACACCAAGATCTTCTTTCTCTCCAGCTCCCGCAGGATGTGTTGATCTATAAGACATTTACATAAACAAAAGTTGAAAATTATCTCTGAAATTTGTTGATTTTGGAGCGGAGAAAAATCAAAGAGAAGAGGTCTAACTATATGTATTCCCATTTTGTGTGACCTACATGTGAATACCTGTTAGTCGTGCTTGTTCCTATGACGATTACTATTACTGCGACCATTACTCCATGTGTTGGCAACAAAAATATTTGATAATTTGCATGTTGAAAGAAAGCCAAAGAGCACATAGCTCAATTACAACGATCTTCTGTTTACTGGCAACGCTAACAAAATCAAATCTAGCTTTTCAACTATTGAATTCAGAGTTATTATATTTAGCAAGGAAAAATCTGTTAGTCATGGTTTCAAGACAAAATAGAAATAGGCCAGGCAAAGACCATAGAAAACCAGGCTCCAAATCTAGCACAGGCAGTTACTGAAATCAAAGTGCTTTCCAGTCAGCCAGATTTTAAACTAGTCCAGATAAGCATGCGGTTCCGTTTTACAGAGCAGGAAGTGCAATGCTAAGAAATCCCCTTGGCAGGTACTTGGCAACCGATGTGAAAGATAAAGTTTGCTCTGATTGTCTCTTAAAAAAAAGAAAAAAACAGTTCAATGTCGGGGTTTTCCCCCCCATCCTAGTTTCCAAACGCACGCGTTTCTGAGTAACGAGGAGTTGCGTAAGAATGACTGTTGTCATTATACTTGGAGAGACCAAAGTCCTACAGCCACTGCTTCTTTACTTTACAAGACATTGTGCGTGGGAAGAAACAAATTGTTATTGTAAGCTTCTCTAATGGATTACAGACAGGGAAGTTCTGTGTGAACTATTATCAGTGCCACTTAATGTTTTTTGGTGGCTATATGTAGGTGGCTTTTGTATGGATTTCTGTTCATGTGATCCATTGTAACCACAAACTGGTTCAAATATGTATATGAGGAAACAGAAAATATTTCAACTGAAACATTACAGAGAAGGAAGTGCGTCGTCATCTGCGGTGCATTCCCTGCATCTCACCTGTAATGGGAACATCTGGCCTGGGCTGTTCCTTCCTCCATGAAGGAACAAACACAGTAACATCTACATGACCCCTTTCCAGGAAAAAGTTCACAGCTAGCTGAATCCCCAAGCAGGAAAACACTTCCTTGTTCCCGTGACTGTGAATGAAGAGAGACACAGAGAATCGATATGAAAAAAAACGATGAATGAAATGAAAAAAATGATATGAAACATGATGATGTGCCTTGTTAATGTGATCACAGAAGTAATTTTAACATCTGGGGGGGTATTTCAAGCAGTGACTGACCCGGTTAAGTTAACTCAGAGTTTTGCTAAGAGAATGAAGCCATAGGGCTCTTCTCTTAGGAGGTTTACTACTTACTCTCAGTTAACTTAACCAGGTTAGCCACTAAACCATGTACTTGAAATACCACCCAGTTCTGAGAGGTCAGGTTTTCAGAGAAACTCGTTTTTTCATTCGTTCGTTTGTTTGTTCGTTTTATTGGATGCTTTGAATATCTGAATTTGACTCTTCCATGTTTTAAATGCATTTGTCACGTCTTTTTTTGTTCATCGGTTTTTTTATACAGTCCTGATACTCTGGTACCCTCAAAAACTTTCTCAACACATTCATACATTTACCCTGTTACAAACCAACTGCTTTTTCAAATGAAGTCAAAACAAATCTTTCAAATACAGCCGTCTTGCCTCAGCCCGCTATTGCAGTCATATTATGAAGAGACATTGATCATGTACTGATCATGTACTTTTTCTGGGTGACCAATACACTTCTGTATGTATGAAAGTCCAATAATCCCATGGTGCATAAGATGGAACAATAAGGACTAATCGGGACACAATGCCGCTCAGCCTGTTCTGCTAACGTGACTTCACCCAGTAATCACGCTGTTAAGGAAAGTAGGGGAAGGGAGGGGAGAACTGAATTTGCATGTGTTCAGATTTGCATACCCGAGAGAGCCTGCAGAGGCGCGTCTGCCTAATAAAAGAAGCCGAAACAGAAGGGGGGGGGGCACAAGGAAAAGGCATTTTGCTGTGCAAAGGTCTGAACATACCAAAGGCAAAATACTATGCAAAGTGTCTTTGAGTGATGAGTTGTAAGGCAAATGAATCTGTATCATTTATATTTTGATACCAGTTACCACCAGGATAATGTACTCTACCACAATACATTTCATTAGTAAAAAGTGAAACCGGCTAAATTAAAAAAGAGTCTTTATTCTATTATGTGTTTCTGGAGTTGATCAGATAACTCACACAGCCCAAGTTAAAAATGTAGCATTGTACATCCTTCCTAAATATGGAGTATCATTTCTCAACACATGTAAAACAACAAAATTTCTCAACAATGTAAAAAGACAAAATCATTTGCTTCTCAGGTAAATCCATTATTCATTTTGTATTTATAACCATCTTATATCAATAGGCATATTTTTGACAAATTTGGAGATAGAATCTAACATTCCATGTACAGAATCTATGGTGTATGAATAAAGATGTGAGAAACAACGGAGAAAACATTAGTGTACAGACAAAAATATAAATGTAGAGCACACACTGTTTCAATAGATCACTCACCTCATAGCTACATTACTGCCATCTATCACAATGGGTCTGAGGGCATTGTCATCCTCTCTTATCTCACACGGAGCTGACGGCAAATTGGGTAAACTGTGTGGCATTGCACTGTGGGCCTGTAGTGGGGGTTCTCCGCGAGGAACCAAGACCGGAGATACTGGGGACCCTTCTTTCTCCTCAGTGTCTGCGGCCGCCTGCACCAGTTCCCCCAGGACACGATTGGTGTCTGTGTTGAGCCCAAGTTTGGACAGAACCGCACGGACCTGTGTCTCAGAGAAACCAAGCTTCAGGAAAAGGTCTAACTGTGTCTGCAACTCTGAACCCAAGTCCAAGGACTCCTCTGGGGATGGGCTATGTTGGTTCCGGTCCATTTTGTCATGGCAGGAAACTGTGCTTTTGTACAGAGAAGTTGGTGTAGACACCCATATGTCAGAGTCCGTTTTGGGGGAGCTTAAACAAGTTGTCCTGGGGAGCCCACACCACAAGGAGGTATCCACAATGGACTGTATCTTAGGAATAGGGCCAGCATCAAGGCTCATCTCTCCTATACTGAAATCCTAGTTTGTCCCACCTGAGAGTAAACAGGATCATACCGATGAAAGCAGTTCAGTCATCAGAATAAATAACGAAACATTTCTACAGGTAATGATGTTGCACTAGGCCACTTCCCGTTTTCGAGATTATCTGACGACGAATTAGACACTTTCGGAGTTCAAAACAAAGGAAGGGACAGGATAGGTTACCGTAAATAAAAACTAATTTAGACTATCTTAACCCGTCTTTTTCCATCGCTTAAGCAAATGCTGCTACCGATTTGTACCTATTTCACTATTACTTATTACTATGCCTACTTACACATAGGGTGAATATTGAATCGGTTACGTTAGTTTTTGTCGTGTATATTACTCCTGCTTATTACTATGCTTATTTGCACATACTGTACGTTCAATGTTTAATTTGTTAGATTGTTTTAAACCGTGTGTTTTCCTGTGCAAACTGGTGTCGACAATTCTATGTCCTTGCGCAGACAACCAAGACCGATTACAATGTATGGCGAGTGATTCTGGTTCTGATTCTGATTGTGAATTTTACAGGTTAGTCAGCATAACAGTGTTACCAGCATAGTAAAAATAACTGCGCATTGTTGTTGTTGTTTTTCTGTTTATCAGGAATGCTTAGGTTGGTTTAAGGATACCTCACGCTATCACGCAAAGTTATACCAATGTAATCATACGCGTTTTGGAGCTAAATTTAATGGAATTCATTTCATGAAGATCATGTGGAACTACTGATCCACAGACAGTTACTGCTCACAATGCGAATTTAGACTGTGAAGTTATCTGGTATTACAGAGAAACTTAAAACCTAGAAAACTAAAAAAATCAACACAAGATCATCGAATCTTGCCCAGTATCGGATCATTACGATGAAAAGACATACACAACCTCTGCCTTATACAAGTAACATGCCCCACAAGTACACAAGTAACTTTTCACGCTACCACTGTAACACAAGCAGTAATACGAACCTGCGAGTTTATCATTTCCCAGTCGTCTCCAGTTTTGAGGATTGGAACTCGTTATCTGCCCTCAGTCACTCCGTCGATGTATTTTCTCTTGCGAGTGTCTGGTTAGTGTTCAGTACCCACCCTGGAACAGCAGTTACCTGTTCGCGAAAACGTCACTCCTACATGTTCTTCGTAAAAACCCAACCAGGAAGCTATTTGCGCAACCACTTTTTCGTCCCTCCCTCTTCACAAGTACAAGTTTGTCAGCGTCATTCAATGACCAATTATTTAAATAGTAGCACACATGTGACGTGATGAAATACTGAAAAACTCTCTTGGATAAACCGGGGTAGTTATTTATGATCCGCATAAATCCATTCCATGGCGAAGATTTTAAAACATCGTTTAGTGACAACATTCATGTTATTCCTGTTATTTCTAAATATTATGGTATTTAGATGTCCTAAAAATGGGATTCTCCCTGACACTGAGGTTGGTTATTGTCTGGTGATTTAAAGCTTCAGAGTACGTTGTCTTAGCGTCTGGCACATAGCCAAAGTTGACGTAATTAATTCAGTAGTTGGAAATCATCGACTGGGGGGAACTCCAGTTGATTGACGTGATTTGATGAATGATCTAGATAGAATAATTTTACACAAAAATCAATCACATGCGTAACGTAACATCCTTTTATGTTTAATTTTAGTTTAACTTGTCTCGTCATAAGGTTTGCAGAGTGCACCAGATTGCACTATGACCAGGAATTCATATATGAATCTAGCATCTGGACTCTTTCTCTCTCTCTCTCTCTCTCTCTCTCTCTCTCTGTGTGTGTGTAGCGTTATCATTGTTTATACTTATAATGTCTGTCTCCTCCATGTTCAAATTGTCACATGTCATGGATGTAATTTTTACATGTCAATGCAAGTAATATTTGGTAAGCTATTTAAGTACATCAAGTTTTAAAGTGAGTGTGTAACAACAAGCAAGCAAATAAAAGCAAACTTTTATATTTTAAAAAATTATTTATTTATTATCATTGATTCAGTAGAATAGCTCATTTACAATTTCAAGAAATGCTTTTGAATTTTACTGTAGTCAGCCTTAGGACAGTAGCCCAATGGGGAAAGACATGGACAACTAATGCTTACTTTTGTGTACCTTGTGACAGTTTACCTTTTTTTTGTGACCATGCCCACTATGCTCTCTTTCTTTTTCGTGTCCTTCATCTTTATGTTCTTCATCTTGATGTTCTTCTGTAGGTCCATCTTCTTTGTGTTCTTCTTCTGTGGGTCCTTCTTCTGTAGGTTCTCCTTCTGTAGGTTCTTCTTCTGTAGGTTCTCCTTCTGTGGGTCCTTCTTCTGTAGGCTCTTCTTCATTGTGCTCTTCTTCTGTAGGTTCTCCTTCTGTAGGTCCTTCTTCTGTGGGTCCCCCTTCTGTGGGTCCCTCTTCTGTGGGTTCTTCTTCTGTAGGTTCTCCTTCTGTAGGTTCCCCTTCTGTGGGTCCCTCTTCTGTGGGTCCTTCTTCTGTAGGTTCTCCTTCTGTAGGTCCTTCTTCTGTGGGTCCCCCTTCTGTGGGTCCCTCTTCTGTGGGTCCTTCTTCTGTAGGTTCTCCTTCTGTAGGTTCTCCTTCTGTGGGTCCTTCTTCTGTAGGTTCTCCTTCTGTAGGTTCTTCTTCATTGTGTTCTTCTTCTGTGGGTCCTTCTTCTGTAGGTTCTCCTTCTGTAGGTTCTTCTTCTGTAGGTTCTCCTTCTGTGGGTCCTTCTTCTGTAGGCTCTTCTTCATTGTGCTCTTCTTCTGTAGGTTCTCCTTCTGTAGGTCCTTCTTCTGTGGGTCCCCCTTCTGTGGGTCCCTCTTCTGTGGGTTCTTCTTCTGTAGGTTCTCCTTCTGTAGGTTCCCCTTCTGTGGGTCCCTCTTCTGTGGGTCCTTCTTCTGTAGGTTCTCCTTCTGTGGGTCCTTCTTCTGTAGGTTCTCCTTCTGTAGGTTCTTCTTCTGTAGGTTCTCCTTCTGTGGGTCCTTCTTCTGTAGGCTCTTCTTCATTGTGCTCTTCTTCTGTAGGTTCTCCTTCTGTAGGTCCTTCTTCTGTGGGTCCCCCTTCTGTGGGTCCCTCTTCTGTGGGTTCTTCTTCTGTAGGTTCTCCTTCTGTAGGTTCTTCTTCTGTGGGTCCCTCTTCTGTGGGTCCTTCTTCTGTAGGTTCTCCTTCTGTAGGTTCTCCTTCTGTGGGTCCTTCTTCTGTAGGTTCTCCTTCTGTAGGTTCTTCTTCATTATGTTCTTCTTCATTATGTTCTTCTTCATTGTGTTCTTCTTCTGTGGGTCCTTCTTCTGTAGGCTTTTCTTCTGTATGTTCTTCTTCTGTGGGTCCTTCTTCTGTAGGTTCTTCTTCTGTGGGTCCTTCTTCTGTAGGTTCTTCTTCTGTGGGTCCCTCTTCTGTGGGTCCTTCTTCTGTGGGTCCTTCTTCTGTAGGCTCTCCTTCTGTAGGTTCTTCTTCTGTAGGTTCATTGTGTTCTTCTTCTGTAGATTCTCCTTCTGTAGGTTCTTCTTCTTTGTGTTCTTCTTCATTGTGTTCTTCTTCATTGTGTTCTTCTTCTGTGGGTCCTTCTTCTGTAGGCTTTTCTTCTGTATGTTCTTCTTCTGTGGGTCCTTCTTCTGTAGGTTCTTCTTCTGTGGGTCCTTCTTCTGTAGGTTCTTCTTCATTGGGTCCCTCTTCTGTGGGTCCTTCTTCTGTGGGTCCTTCTTCTGTAGGCTCTCCTTCTGTAGGTTCTTCTTCTGTAGGTTCTCCTTCTGTAGGTTCTTCTTCTTTGTGTTCTTCTTCTGTTGGTCCTTCTTCTGTAGGTTCTTCATCTTTTTCACCCCCTTGTGAATTTCCTCTGTTGAAGTTTATAATAGTCTGAATGAGTTTAGGACCAGGGAAGTCTAGTGCAATTATTCCTACACAGGCTGCACTGTTCTCATCCCAAAGTGCACTGAGATAATCATCCAGCTGTTTGTTCAATTTTTTTGCTGTTTTTGATGGGTATGTAAATATACCTTCGGCACCACCGGCATCAGTTATCACTGGTTGAGTTTTACACTTCTCTGTAGCAATATTAATCTTTTTAATCTGTTCTTCCTTTGACATCCCACTCACAGACAAGGTATTAGCTTGAACTCCCCACTTGAACTGTGAGCTCTGAACTAAGATGATTTTTCCTCTTGCTTTTTCCATTGTTGGAGGTTTGTCCTCCCTCCATATTACACTATCATTACTGAGTAAGGCCTCAACCAGCGCGACAGCATTTTCGCTTGGAGTTACTCTCAAAAGCACAGTTTCTGTCTTGTGGACTTTCAGAAAACTCTTTAAAACATTCAGTTTGTAGGAGAACACCTTTGTATATATAGTTTTATAACCAATATCTACATAAACAGTGTGCCTTGATGAATCTGTGAGAATGCCTTTTAGCAGTTTCATATCAAAGAACCGTATGCCAGCATTAAGCTGGTTGTGTAAACCCCATGACTGAAACTTCTTTCTTAGGCTTTGGTGAGTACCAGGAATGGATACTTTATAGAGAGGCACACTGTCAGGTATGGATTTCATCCAATCTACATGTAGGTACTTGGGATCCAGATCTTTAGAATCATGGAAAGAGGATCCATCCTCACTTTGACAGACAGCAATCCTGTCAGCGCAAACAAAAAAGAACGAAAACAGACATCTTTATTATCATAAACTGAGGCAGTGCTTGAAATTAAGGAATTGCATTTATGTAATTCCTAATTTACATGTTTCAAATGTGTATGTGAGACAGATCATATTTCTCTCTAAAAGGACAGCATATAAAACAATATTACTTACAGAATGAGAAAGTACAGGCACTGAAGCGGTCCCATAATTGCTTGTCCTCAAGTGTTGTAACACACAAGCCTGGGAAGTTGTTGACAATACTGCATTAGACTGTGTAAATATTCAAGAAAACTAAGCAAATATTTGGGCACAGAAAATTCACCAGTGTGAAATTAAGCCTGTGTTTTGTACAGTATAAACACTGGAAGATAATTTCACAGTCGTGAATTCACTTTGAGGTTTCACTATTACTTGTCTAAATTTCCCTAACATTCTAATATGTTTGTGTGTGTGTGTGTAAATTTTGGCATACCTAACCCCTAGACCTGTACTGTATGTCTGTATGTCTTAAGGGTATAGCTTTTAACTATTAATGCAACAGGTAAATGTGACAAGATTTCTCTACATAACATATTATGTAATTGTAGATGTCAACACACTCCAAATGTCAATTAAAAATATATCCAAAACCTGTTAATAAAATTTTGAAAGTATGTTCCCATATTGTCATTGACCAAAGCTGTGAATAGAGAAAAATGCAATGGGTTCCTATCCTATTTCATTTCATATTATTTTGTGTGTGTCTATACATATATACATACATACATACATACATACATATATATATATGAGCTCATATGAGCTCAAAGTACTCTTGTATGTATGTATATGTATGTATGTATGTATGTGTATATATATATATATATATATGAGAGAGAGAGATGAACAAATACAGTATAAGTGATGTTACTTTCAACTCTTTTAAAAGTAACATCATGTTTATTTTCATTACTAAATATAAAACGTCCTTTAATCAAAAGAACTAGTGCCACATCTAAGAACACCCTCTTCCCAAGAAGATCTTGACAGACCCTTCACTGACTTTGATTATTTTACTTAGAAATTTGCTCTCAGCTTCCCATAGGTTTCATATGAGCTCAAAGTACTCTTGTCCCTAAAAAAAGACTGTCCGATTGCTAGAAACTTAATTTCTTAAACTGTGAAGAAAAGAATCAAAGTCTTCAGAGTAAAGTTTTTCTCACCTTGATGTTTAGCTCACCAATGAGAGAAAAATAAACAATGGTCTCTCTTATACTGTTCCGCCTGCTGATTCAGTGTGTGATCCTGTCGCCAGTGGATGATTTTATTTAGAAATGGACTGAGTGAGGTGTCCAGTACGCGTTGGCTTCTCTTTCACTCTTTCAGCTGGCACAAAGGCCCACCCATTGAATGTAAAATTCTTTCAAGAAAATTTGCATTCACGCCTAAGACCTCCCAAATGCTGCTGAACATATTATGAGAGCTTAGTGTGCAAAGCATCATTGACATATGAAAATCTGAGCAATCATGATTAGAGTACTATGAGCAGTCCCTATTTGAATACAGTTACCCAAATGAACATTTACATGTGATATTACCATCAAATGAACGTTTAACAAGTGTGATCAGCTAGTTGCATGGTGCTCTTGTGGTTGTGCAATTTTCTCCATGGTGATTCAGTAGTACATAGTAGCCCACATTCCTCACTGAGAAGGTCATATGTCACAACCAGAGGTGGACAAAATAAACAACTTCATTACTTGAGTCAAAGTATAGATACTCCTGGTCAAATATTACTCCACTACAAGTAAAAGTTGTTCAGTTCAATTTTTACTTGAGTTAAAGTACTGGAGCACTTGCTTTTAAAAATACTTAAGTATTCAAAAGTACATTTTCTTTTTAATGTCATCGCATTGTTGTATTGTTGCAACAATGCATTTACATAGTCTAATGATTCTGAAACAACCCACTGAATGCACTGACTTGCTTGTAGAACCTGTAGAATAAAAAGCTTGTGGAATATGCTACAAAGCCTATAGAAACACAGTTGAACCAAATGCTTCCTCTATAAAAGACAGTGTATAGCTTCAGTTAAAAAGGCACTAGGTTAAACTCAGATTGGCCTTAAAAGGATAAACATGTCATAATGTTGTAGGCTAGGTTAATTTTACTTCTACTACATAGCATTGTCTGAAATCATTGTCGTCATCGTTTGATTCCCGCCCCCCTCGTCCTATTGGGACCGGGTCCTACGTGAATCCGCTGACCTTACAAATATTACTGTGTTTACCTGACAAGATTAAAACATATTTCTGAAAGGATTTTTGTTAGTAACGTTAACTCGGCATTTTCGCTGGCTAACTATTAGTATGCTTCAGTAGTGGATTCACACAGGACCCGGTGTTATGCCCCAAATGGTTTTCAAGCCAACTGGTTTCCGTACGCATACGGGAAGCAATTAGCTTAGAAACCAGTTGATTTCAAAAATGTCAGACATGGACTTAAGATATGGCCATGGCTGCTCTGGTGAGGAACCTTTATCTTTATTATCTTTATCTTCCACTGTAATAGCCATCAGTAAAACCGCCAAGTTCAGTTGTTTAAAAAAATGCAGCACGCACTTGACTGACAGCATTGGAGTAGTTTACTGTGATTGGTTTTCCCCTGTGATGAACACAATGGCCTATCGCATTTTAGAAAAGAAAATTCGTCCGCTGACCTCAAAGCTATGCGTTAAAGTAATGAGTATCGAGAACCTTCACAGGAATGTAGTGGAGTGAATAGTACAATATTTGTATTTCAAATGTAGTGGAGTAAAAGTCATAAGTTTCCAAAAAAAATAACACTCAAGTAAAGTACAGATACTCGAAAAATGTACTTAAGTACAGTACTCAAGTAATTGTACTTCGTTACCTTCCACCCCTGGTCACAACCAATTGAAGGATGGTCTTTTAACAAAAATGCATTGCAACAGTACAAACGTGTAAAAGTTCCAAATGCATATGGGAAATTGAATGAATGAATGAAGCATTGACAGTTGTGTGTTTCATGGTAGCATACATATCATTGGCCACGTAAATAAAAAGTTAGATGGAAAACAATTCATATAAGCATCACTAAACAGACGTTGCAGATGACGTTGGCCGACAGCCTAAGTAAGTCACGTGGTCCGTGGTCGGCACTGACAGCAGGTCAGCTGTGTATCTGACTGAATTACCCGTGCTGTGTTTACTTATGAAAATGTATACTTTAAGACCTGCTCTTTAATGTTTATGACTCCAACAGATGGCGTGGTGGTTAAAAGAAATTTGTTTGGATGTGACGGACACGTTTTCTGAGACGAGATAACAGTTTGTTCCCTGAGAAGTAGCCAGTCTGTGTTAAAATCCATATCTTGTCAAAAAATGTCTCTGAAAACGCTTCCCCTTCTTGTTATTAATCTCGGCGGAGAAATGCTCTATATTTTGGATCAGCGTCTGCGAGCTCAGAATGTCTCTGATGATAAAACTCAGAAAGGTAATCAACATTACTAGAATAGAATCTAGCGCACAGTAGCTTGTTAGCAAGCCTAAGTAATCCCTTTCTATGCGAAGTGAGCGCCGGCCGCCGTCAAGCAAACAGTGGATGAGTCGCTTTGCTTGATAGTAGGTGTGCAAAGGCAGAAAATGTGCATAATTGATAAGGGTTGGCTTTCCATCTCTGTATTCAGCACGGCAATGTCACCGTTACTTCATTCTGTTATATTTCAAAGTCAGCTCACCGAGGAAAACTGTAAGGCTCATACATTACCAGTATATTGGGACCATTTTATTGAGATCTTTTGGTGAGTTCACAAATGTAAATCTTTCTTCACCGTCAGTGCGCCACCTCTGTATAAAATGTATTGGTAAAACTATTAATTAGCATGTGCCGTATGCTTTGACCATTCCGCCATCAGAATTTCCTTTTAGTCAGTATGTATATTGTATTTTTAGAATGTTTTTTCTCCTTTATTTGTTTTAAAACACAATTAACAACGTTACCGCCCCATTACGTTCGTTATTCAAAGGAACACAACTCATTTACTGCCCGTTATTACCTAATCTCGACCAAGAGATAATATTGTTGCAGCAGCTTGGCAAGTCACCTGAATGGCCAACTGCAGATCCCATGTAATAGGCTAAAGGACAACCCCCCCCCCCCCTCCCCCCACTGACTTACTGGAAGCTGCCAGGGGAACCTGTACTCCTGACTTACTAATGTCTGTTTTCTCATCTCCTTTTCAATAAACTAATTTTCTCCAATGACGTTGTTCCTCTTATGGCTTCACTTTAGGTGTTTGGTCTGAGGAGGACCGAAAACGAGGTATGCCAGCCTGTCAACCCTTTCTCTCAAAGAACCGATCCCAAGTGTATGCCCAAGCATGTGTCTTTTAGAACATGACATTTGCTGTGATTGTGTTCAGATGGAAGTCCTTCTTGTTCCAAGTTTAATACTGTCATAATTTATTGTAGCACTTTCCTATTACGAAATGACACCTTCAGGCAGTTATTAATATTGTGGCAGCAGTAGTGGGACAGTTTTAAATGTTCAGGCACCAGATGATATCCACCACCACTCAGACAGAGTAGCTAAAAATAAAATTATATGATAATAATTGTATCGGCTTTAGATAAAATTAACTAAGCACAACAAAACTATTCAACACTGCTGTTTATGTATTTAAAGAAACACATTCCCCTCCAGAGTCCAGATACGTTCAGCAGATTTATTATATTTCATTGTTCAGTTCACAGCAACAAATAAGGGTCAGAGTCTTCGTAGGGTTGAACGAGGCGAGTCTTCCGCTCGGAGAAAGGCCTGTGGTAGCCACAGTAAAAAGAGGGAATCTTAGCTGGGCCGGTATTTATAAACGATGACCGTTACCCATGTGCGGACACCACGTTTTAGGAAATATTTTATCATAAGGAGACATGGTTCTTATCACCACAATGTTAGTGCCGCAGTTGTAATTTGGGAAGACCATGCGGTGGATAAATATCATTTCCTCCATAAATGATGCGTACCTTATCAGTAATTAAAAATTAAACCAATTTAAAGGATGTGAGATACCTTGGAGAGTGACACATCAAGTTTTGTTATGATTGTTTTGAAAGCGCTAAAAATGAGGGTTTTTTTTTATTATTGGTCCAGTTTTGTGGGGTTGTAATACACACAGAGTACCCAAATGTGGCCTGAATGTAGTTTCTCATCATCTGTCCTTGTGTTTCACCCAACGTATTTGAATACACACACACACACACACACATATATATATATATATATATATATATATATATATATTTTTTTTTTTTTGAAGACTGTCTGATTCCTTCCTATGTCTTGTCCTCTTTTGATGTTTTTAGTGTTGAATGACATCATCCGCACCATGTTCAACAAGGCATTCACGGAGGAGCTGCTGAAGCCACAGGATCTGTACTCCCATAGAGCTCTGCGGACAGTATTAACTCGTATTGCACATTCCTCCATCATGAGGCTGAACCCTGCCAGCATGGATAAGGTAAAGAGATAACACTTAACATCTGTCTCATTTGTGCTGTATTAATCTGCAACATAAGGATGCTCATATAGCGCTAATGAAGAATAATATACTTAGTGACCAACTTGAGTTTGTCTTAGTCATTACAGGCACACATTGTATGTCAGACCTGTTGCTCTAACTCGACTTTCATTCTGAATTTTTCATACAGCTCTATGATTTGATGACCATGGCTTTTAAGTACCAGATCTTGCTCTGTCCCCGGCCCAGAGACTTAATGCTAATCTCCTTCAATCACATTGATTCCGTCAGGGAGCTGGTCCGAGACAGCCCCAGCGTAGTCAACCAAATTAACGAGACACAGCGTCAGCTTATTGAGGTATACGTGAGGCGCTGATCTTTCAACTGCCGGAACACCTTCTTTTTGGTCTAAAAATGTATTACAGAGTTTAGGGAAAACAAACTCTGGTGGAATGGCCTTGAATATTACATTATGCAGGTAAATTTTCATTACCTCTTCTCTCTTTGTTTAAGATGTACACACCATTGTCTGATGGTGAATTTCAGTTCATAAGGCAAACACTCCTTATACTTTTTCAAGACATGCATATCAGGGTGAGTCCTCTGTTTATTTTTGTTGGTTTTTTGGTTTGTTTGTTTGTTTCTGATTTTTACATTTATGAAGGCCAGAGAAGAGTGTACTGAGAGTGTACCGAGATTGTACTGAGATTGTACTTCAATGAAAATCAGTGATACTTTAGTTTGCAACATTTCTGTTGATGTATGACGTCATTAATAATGAATAATAACATTATTCAGTTAACGAGGTAAAGATCTCCTCATATTTTCTTCTAACAGGTATCGATTTTCCTTAAGGAGAACCTGCAGAGTCCTAATGGACGTTTTGTGCTGCCTGCTTCAGGCCCTGTCCCCCAGGGCTCTGAGGTTCCTGGTTTAATCAGGTAATTTTATGCTTCAGATTAATGACAGGGAAAAAGGACTGTGGAGGTTATCATAACGACCCAGTCACACCTGTTTCACTCATCCGTTTCAGGCACACACTATGTGATAATCCTACTTTGAATTTGAATAGTGTAAAAGAAAGTGTGTTGAAACAGGCAGACTAAGAGTTGTGACATAGGTATCAGTTGCAAAACTTGTGTCTAGTTCAAATAGATCAAATACACAACCCCACACTCCCTTTTTTGATTTGAATAAATGTGTCATTCGCTTTAACAATTGCTGCTCCATATGTGCTGTGTGCCTTATTGCACTGTTCGTATAGAAATTGTGCAGTGTAGAAAATATGTCACTGCACAATCAACAGATAAAGCTATCAAATAGTCAAAAATAAGTCACATGTCCACTGCTAAGAGAAGTGTCATCTGTCAATCATAAGGACCTGGATTTTTTTTCACCACAGATCATTTAACAGTAAAGGAAGGGAGGTAAGGAGGCGGGAATTCCCCACCGGGGGTTGCTACACCAGCGCTGTAAGAGAAGGATCTTTTGAGATGTTTGGCGACAGAGTTACACGCCTGGGCACAAATATGTAAATATGATTCACCCTCATTGCAATCTTACAGACAGTTGCAAAAGGTCCCTATTAGCTCTTGCTCAGCTTCCTTCTTAAGTTACGAAGCATTTCAGGGAATTAGAGGGAAATGCAATGTTACTTATGCATAAATGAAACTGAATTTGAGCTGAATTAAATACTTCTCATGACAGGTTTATAGGATATCCTAAAATTAATTAATAGTTTTTCAGCCTTTTGCACACCTTACCAAATGCCAAAAAAAAACAGTGCTAGGCCAGCATGCACTGTTTTCTATTGTTAGTTGTTGTTCATTGACTGAAGAGTTCATAGTGGTTCAATATGCTCAGCTAGCCTTTGCTGTAACTTTTCAAAGTGAGGCCAGTGTACTTTAATTTGATTAAAAAAAAAAAAATCACTGACATGGTGCAGTTTTGGGCACAGAGAGGGGAGGCACCAGGGCTGTCATTGTCTGCAGTTCTCTACACAGATTGGAAAAGCCCCTTTGCATTAGTTGCTGTAACAGCTAGCTGCATTAGCAATAGCTATTGCTAACTCTTAAATTCTCTGTACTCTTAGCTGCTGGTACTGAGCTACTTAACTTTCGAAAGTTCTTTTTGAGAGCATTCTAAATCCATTGACTGACGCGAGAATGTTGGTGAAATGTTGGGTGGGGTTCAAGGGGCTTTTGATGTCAGTGTTATTTTCCCTTATTTCCCACAGGTACTGTGCGAACTTATCCGAACTTACTCACGCCACAGGGAACTCAAAGCACTCCGGCAGAAAGTCAAAGGTGGGACTGTGTTTTGAAACACTCCACCCAACTTTATCTGACTGTCATTAACTAAAGTGAGTCATAGCTATGGTATGCTACAGGTCTGATCCTATAGCTATATACAGAATGTATGTGTCTGACACTCCTCATGCTATGGAGAAAAAAAAAATTCCATGATCATTACAACAGGAATGAGGATGTCTCTGGTTGTGACAGGTGGATACTGAACCTAACCTACTGGCCAAAGAAGAGTTGAATCTGCTCTCAAAGCTAATGGGAAGCACCCAGCTGCACACTCCTCACGAAACCGCTTTTCGTGTCAACCTCTTCTCTACAGATCAGGAGGAGGAGGAGGAGGCGTAAGTGCCCTCTCAGAGTAAAAAAAAAAAATATTATAAAGAGCCTCATGCCACCACTGAACTATGGTACTGATTTTTTTAATTCATGGCACTGACCTTTTTTTTTTTTTATTTAAGCATTGCCATGATAGTTATAATAACTGTCATAATCATGCAGTTGACTCCTCCTCCTTAGGGGAGCTTCAGGAGGAACCGAGGAGCAGTCACTCGGTGTGATAAATATTCAAGCAACAACGGTACAGTTTTGTAGTTAAACACAACTAGGATATTAAAACAACGGTATAGTTTTGTAGTTAAACACAACTAGGATATTAAAACAACGGTACAGTTTTGTAGTTAAACACAACTAGGATATTAAAACAACGGTATAGTTTTGCAGTTAAACACAACTAGGATATTAAAACAGTATTTGCTTTGTCTGCTTCTTTTTTCTTTTCTTTTCTTTTTTTTTTTTTTTTGATGGGTCATGCATTTTTCCCTTTTTTTTTCCTTTCAGGATCACGTGTCCAGTACTGCGCTGGCTCAAATTGTTGGGGAATTTACAGATGATAGAGATCATACAGAAGCACCCCGCAGTAAAGGGGATGATCTTTTGACTATGATGGACAATCTGTGAATGACCATGTGTAGACCTCATTGAGACCCAGGCTGAATACTGATAACAAAAATAAATAAATAAACAAACAAATAAATAAATAAGGTTTTATCAGAGTTGGGTGCATCTGAGGATGCTCATATGGTTTGAGTTAGGAATGTATGTTTTATGATTGAGTCAGATGTACTGTGTGTTTGGTGGATCCCGTTCCTGTCCCTGCAATTATTACATGCCACAGCAAGCCTGAGTTCATCTTATCATCTGCTTGAAGCATTGCTCAGGATGGCCGTGATGCTTTGCATATGTGAACACACTGAAAGGGAGGGCAAAAGTGTAGTTTATAAATGAATAAAGAAAGAAAGCAGTCCATGCATTTTCCTGCAGGGAAATTAAATCTGTTAAAAAAAAGAAAGAAAATTTTGATGTGAGGTGCTTTTGATACAAATAAACACAGTAGTTTGATAAAGTAAAATCTCTTTAAGTCTATAAATACTGCCGTTATTGTACCTCTCTTCTTCCCGGTAGTAAGCCGCTAGAGGGAGTGCAGCGCAGAATTTGTTATGAAAGTCCATTTTGATGACGTACACATCAAGTGAAACCCGTCATCAGCCTGCAGACAGCGGACTAGGAAGCGCGCGGTAAATGACTATTCAAATAAACAGGTTGTCGAAATAAAATTTTGGTTTATGTTGTTCTAAGACGAAGGGGGCCAATGTGGTGCTCTCTCCTGAGATACTCGAGAGGAGTCCAACTTCAATCCCAAGCACAGATCAACGTTCTCGAGAATGTAAGTTGAAGACAGTAGCATCAAGAAGCAGCGATACAGATGAATATGTAGTCCAATCTTAACATGTGCGTCCCTAACCCTGTAGGACGCTCTCCGTTTCTCATGCTTTTGCGCAAATAGGTCTTGACAGTGTTGCAGACCGTTCAAGCAGACATCCCAGTTTTCTGTATTTTTGATAAGCTTTGTTCAAATATGTAAACCAGGCATAGCCGTTAGACATTTGATCACATGTATCTTTTCCCTTGACATTTGCGTTGGAGAGAATTCTCGCTCAATTACTCTGATTCCTAATTAAATGAAAAAGTAAAAGTCCACGCAAAAGGGAGTTACGTCGAAAAGTTCATCCTGAAATTTTTGTAGTTTTGGACAGTATATTAAGAACAAAGGGCATTAGCGTTTGGGATTGCGTGCTGTTTAAATTGTCTGTGTACCCACTAGATGATTTTTTTTAGTGTCAAATGCCACCACTAATGCGATTAACCTAATTTCTACATAATTTAATCAAAGTGATTCCCAGGTGCACCATTTAAGCCTCCGACCCACGGACTTTGCTGGTGGCCCTAACAGTGGGAAATTAATCTTAATTAGGCTACTTTTATCACCCTATGACTAAGGTTAATATGAAAATAATATTGGCCCGGGCCCCTGGCGTAATTTTGCGCTGTTTCCTCGGAAAGGGGGTGTGGGACCTCAACAACTTACTCTGAAGTATGCTGTCAAGATTGTACTGCACTCAATTAAACCTTAAAGCTCTTAAATTCGTCACCATGGATACCCACGTGTTGAAGATAAATTTTGAATTATGAATGCGCTGTCCAATGCACTGTCTCCAGTTCAGGCACGATGGAGGTGTCACACTCCATCCGAGAGCGTACGATCGCTGAGAACAGTCTGGTGATTCTACTGCAGGGACTTCACGGTGAGGTGACCACTGTTGATCTGCGCGACGAAAGCACCGCTAGAGGCCGCGTGGTCAACGTTGATGCCTTCATGAATGTGCGTCTTGAGGACGTGCTTTACCGCGACAGGAATGGGCGGCTCTCTAAGATGGCCGATCTTTTTATCACAGGCCGTAACGTGCGTTATGTCCACATTCCCGACCACATGAACATCACAGAGACTATTCAGGCCCAGCTGGCGAAAATTCATCGCGTTCGTCATTTCGGTGGAGGCCAGGGGGGCAGGAAAGAGTTTGTTAAAAAGAAAAAGTAATTTAAATGGGGACACACTTTTTGGTTTTTATTGACTCGGCAGTTACATTCAGTTGGGACATATCATTTATTCTTCATTCTTTGAGCTATCTGAGGAATAATTAATGGCTGAAACTCTAAATGCCTATGATCCACAAGCCAAGCCTTTGAGAAGAAAATTAGTGTATCCACAGAACTCTGTCCGAATCCATCCCTCTCACTGGGGATTTAGTCTTGTCATATGATATAATAAAAGTTTTACCATGCAGGTTTTGACATGGTTTATTCCTAAACATTGTGATTAACACATCATGTTTAATAAGGATAACTACTGTCAGACACAGTTTAAGGCTCGATTATCATATCAGGTTTGGCTGTTTGTGTCAAGGAATGCAGTGCTCTAAACTTACAGTACTGCTTTAGATGTCAGCTGTGTTAGAGGAATTTTGGTTCCGGCACATTTGCCTTGATTTAAAAAAGAAAAAAAACACTGTACTTCAAAGCAATAAGTCACATTGTAATCATCAACCCTAACATGGCAGCCTAAATATAATACGCTCATATTTTTTTTTTCAGAGCTCTGCTTATTCATTTAATGTTGGTCTTACAGACACGAAACAAGGGTGAATGACTTAGTTTGCACTGGGCCAAATATACTGAGCAGAACAGTTCAGAGCCTGGTCATTGTCTATGTGCAGGAGTCACAGGAATTTGAGGAGGGTGCTGTGTTATTCAGGAATGTTGTCAGTAGGGGCCAAGCTTGATCCAAAACAACAGAGATCCCTGGAATCTAGAGCAGGGGGTATTCCAAGTACATGGTTTAGTGACTAACCTGGCTAAGTTAACTCAGAGTAAATAGTAAACCTCCTAATAGAAGAGCCTTATGGGTTTGTTTTGCACAGAGAATAAAGCCATAGGGCTCTTCTCTTACCCCCTAGAGATGTGTCTTAATGAGCAGTAAACAATAGCATGAATTTTACAAAAAACAAAATGACATTGAATAAGAGGATCTCAATTCTCTTTGCTCTGTCACTATGATGTGACTGTTATTCCGGCTGGAACAATGGGGTTTTATGTTGGGTTGTTTTTCTGTGTCAGGTGAACACAGCTGGTTCTGGAGACATGTTGTGTAATGTTGGAAGCTGTCAAAATGATCCTGCACAGACATGCCAGTTTTTTTTTTTCTCCACACAATCTTGGCAACTCTAATGTTGTTGAATCTGAAAAAAATGAGAAGGAAAGCACATAACGTCTCATTAAAGTTGTTTGTGAACTAAAGTGTCCCTTTGAAGACCACATCACTGTTTAAGCCTGTGGTCTTTTGTTGTCGAATGAAAGTGTGCTTATTTCTTTCTTGAAACTAACGCGTCGCACCAGCGGCCATCAGTACACAGAACTCACAAACTTCTGCAGGGGAGCCATCACAATATGAACACATTTACAAATATTTGAATACACTCCTTTAGCCAATAACCACATGAGTAGGGTTATTATTTTTGATAATATAATATTAGAAAGAAAAACATTCACGGGACAGTAAATTATGTCTTAAGGTCATAAAATAGGTGTTGATGTGTATTTGCCCTGTCTGTCATTAGAAAATTACTTAGTGTGATTCTATTTTTTTTTTTTTTTTTGCTCTTGCTCTTGTTCAGTGGAAGCTTGTTACTGAGTAGAATTTGACACTGCTGCGGTGTAAGTATTTAATCGGTCTCTACAAAGCACGGTGACTGAGAAGAACACATGCCACGCAGGGGCATCATTTTTTGACCTTAAAATGACCCTTTGTCTTGTTTTTTGTCAATCTGGAATTGGTTTAGACATCTGAGACGTTTTACACACCTGTTTGACTGTAGAGTGAGTAAGTGTTAATGTACCCTCTGTCTCCACCCTGCTGGACATCGTGCCCAGGACTTTAGTCAAACCCACGCCTCGGTAAGACTGAAAACACAAAGAACCCTTTTAATCACTTAGTCTGAAGCACCAGGCTCAATGCCCATTGGAGACCTCTGCAGCTATTTCCTGTTCCACCCTCTTGGCTTAACACTGAACAGACCTTTCTTTGGTAAACCATAGACATCCCAGTTACACAGAACGTGAACCATTGGTTGTATTCGTATCACTCTGTCGTGCCAAATGTGATACCAAGAAAAGCTGTTACAAGTATGAGAGTCGTAGTACATTAGAGACATGCAGTCACGTCCGTGTCAATAATGTATGTTTCAGAAGAAGGATAATGGTTTGTACCACTCAGAAGGCTTACAATTCTTGGTAGCACTGTACATTATGGATAACCTTGGGTATTTCTGGGTGTCTTACAGAATTTCTGTCAGCTTTTAAAGTGCTCATGTTTTAAACCACAGTAAACTCTGGGCAACAAGATAGTAATCATATGTTAGGACCTTGAGTGTGGGAAATAGTCTTAATCATTGTACATTCCATTCTTCGTTTATATGTAACTTACAGGCTCACAGTTCTTGGTTACATTCCCCTGTGTCATAGCCACTATTTGTCTCTCCCTTGCTTTTTAAAGCAGGAAACTTTTTAGGCAGGAAGCACTCCCCACCCCCACCCACCCCAACTTCACAAACTCTGCCCCTCTTGCAACTTCCCAATGCGAGTGTGTCCATGGGTGAGCACAGAAGACTGGTGTTGTAGCTAAACTTTCCACAAGAGCCGCGGAGCAAAGCACGTGTGAAGTGTTTTCTTACTCTGACTCCAGCTCCTCAGAGAGGCCAAGCACCTCCCAGACTCCACAACCTCATCCATCCTGCACTCCAGACAATGCATTGTCTCTTTTAGCTGCTCTGAAATCTCGCATAGTCTACATAACTTACTTTCTTTCTTTCTTTTTGAATTCCTGCTTTTTCGTCATGAAGGAGAGCTGCTGAAACGGCAAGATTTTTCAGTGTGTCTTTGACGGTCGAAGGCCCATCCATTAAGGTGAGAGAGAAGAAAAGCATTTGTACATGTCTCCTATCCAGTTTGTTCTGTTCTTTCTCATCTTCTTGATTTTAAGAAAAGGTTTGTTGTTATTACATAGGAAGTGATACGTATGTGATACTTTTATCAGACTTCGAGAACATGTTAGAAAATTCTCAGGTAAAGGAGGAACCAGTTAGTCTATAAAAATAGATTAATTAGTGTCTTCTGCATTCTATGATGTAGTATCAACCACACAGTGACAAGAACCTATCTTATCAGTGGACAGTCCTTGCAAAGCACTCAGCATGATCTCCATGGTGATCAGATCTTTTGAAATGAGATCACAGAAGTACAGAGATCATATGACAGAAGAAAGACAACATCTGCTGCTGTATTTTTTTTTTTATGTTTGCCTGTTCTTATCCATGGTTCTTGTAATTAGCAGGTTTGCCAGGAAGTGGTAAAAGTCGTAAAAGAAACTTGGTTTGCAACCCATTCAGCTGTTTTTGTGTGTATATATATATATATATATAAAAAAAAACAAGTATTTCTTTCACTGGAATGTTGTTTCTCCATAAAGTCGTTATTTTGAGATGTTGTTGTGGTTAGCCTAAATAAACTCCTCTCGCTGAATATAACCATGTTTTATGGGGCTGTGTCTTGTATCAAGCCACATACAATGTTTGTGAAAACACGTGTCACAAATACTACACTTGGAAAACTCACTCTGTGCACAGAAAGAAATTAATATATTTCAGACTCCAAGAAAAGGAAACCGGAATTTCTCATGTTTACAACCCATTATCTCAGTACTTAATCGTTTTATTATGCGTTTGATTTCAGAATTGATACTCCTTTCCTGAAGGGAAGTTACAGTATTCTGTGTAGCGTATTTTCAGGGATAATTATGACTTGCAAGACTTAAGAGCAACAGTCTCAGACCAAGTGAGTCTGACAAAATGCCCAGGTTTTGCCAAGAGTCAGCAAGATAGAGATCAGGGTGGCGGAGCCCTGAGGACTTGATGAACTAGATTAAAGCACGCTGCTGTTCTGGTCCCAAGAGAACTTTGACAGGAAGACAATAACATTACACCTTCCTCTTCATCTCTAAGTGCAAGTGAATTTTCTTGGCCATGGGAATTATCAGTTGTTTTTTTCCCCTTGGATTGTGGCCATGGACGCTAGCTTGTTATGGTAATTACCGGCAAGAATTTGTCTTTTTTTTTTTTTTTTTTTACCCTGATTATGTATTTGATGATCTTTAAGACAGTCTGACGCTGTCAACTTGAAGAGAATTGTATGCTTGGAGCATTTGGATTAATTTATGCTCCCTCTCCCACATTTTCATAATCTGTTCTTCCTTGGATGGAATGACACAACCTGGAACCATGCCAATTTCCCAGAGAGCCTTTCAGCTCAGCCTGTGAGCATACATGTGAATCCTGGGTTCCTGTGGGAACCCCACTCTGAGAGCAAGGGGCAAGAGCAGGGTTATTGCAATAAAAACAACACAAAAACTAATGGCCAGAATGAGAAGAGATTGGGAGGAAATTGATATATGCAGCAGTCACCAGACTGAATAATGACTTTATTTGTGAAAACGGCAGAAGCAGAACAGTAATTCTACTTTACAGCGTTTTACTGTCTCAAGAGTTTACAGTGTAATTGCTCTGATGTCTAAAGACCTGACGTTTAGGTTCATTTAGTGGGTGTGGGCAGACTCTTCAACAGCTGACTCATTTGGCTGTCTCTCCTCTGTGATGTCTGATGTGCTTAGTCATGTCATAACTGTAGTTGGAAATGAGTATTGTGGTTGATTTGCAGGAGCTGAGGGACGTGCTTTGGGGTGGTAGCCATCATGGCCTCTCAGGAACTAGCAAGAGATATGTGAAAAAACCACAGAAGATCAAAATGAACCCTGTAAGAAAAGACATGGAGTTGCTGAGCAACAGTATGGCAACATACGCTCACATAAAAGGTAGGCCTATGCTCTGTGTTCAAAGCAGCTTCGCATCCCGTTGGAAGACAACAGACGCACACCAGGCAACTTGTTGAACTCCCTTTCCGTATTAGGACATTGCTAAAACCCTGTTACTGGAAAGCCAACGTCCCACTCACGACCTCCCGAGAAGGATAACAATCCATTCCGAGAACTTAAGTGTTCTGCTTAACTTGGCTTAACACCCTGATGCTACAAAACTGTACATGCGTCTGTCTTCAAGAGACCCGCTCACACGTGAAGTCAAAGTTTGGTGTACTTTATTGACATTCAGTTAGTGATTATAACCCATTCACACGTGAAGTCAAATTTCGGTGTACTTTATTTACAATCAGTTAGTGATTTTAAGTGTATAAGTGATTGTAAGTGTATTAATAACTGAGCAATAATCACCTAGACTAGACTTAAGACTACTCCCAGCCTAAATTCCATTCTGACAGTAGAGTCTCTATTCTGAGGGTAATTGAAGTGTTAAGATTTATCTAAGCCCGGGGGTGTATAGTCCTCAGTTGATCTTCTGTGGCAACTCCCTTTTTACAGTGCAAAGGAATTAGAGGTTAGTTTCATGCAATTGTTGACTGTTTCTTGTTTTTTTTGCTGATCAAGCTGACCGGTTTTAATGATGAAATAGTGAATGTGTAATATTTTGAAATAAAAATGGGCTAATATTAATAGTGGTGTGTAATAACTGAGTTTTCATCATGATCTAAATGGTTTCTGTCTTTTTTGTTCAGTTCATATTTCCAATGAGTTCTTTCTTGTCCAACGCAGACAACCTGGGGAGCTTTGCTCTCTTCTTCATGATGGGCGTTTGTTTTGGCCTACTCTTGGCCCTCTGCCTGCTCGTAATGAACTTCGCCTGCAAGCCACCCCCCGTGTCGGCTTCACCCTCTGACAAGAGACGCCTGAGAGAGTCAAGCGAGGAGGACGAAGAGGAAGAGGAAGATGATGTGAGCGAGGAGGAGGCGGAGGAGGAGGGAGACGAGGAGGAGTCAGAAGTGCCCAAGGTTTCTGTGGCAGCCATGAGTGATCACAGCCAATCAAACGGCACGCTGAGGAGCGTTAATGTGTTTGCCTCAGCCGAGGAGCTGGAGCGTGCTCGTCGTTTAGAGGAGAGGGAACGCATTGTGAGAGAGATCTGGAGAAACGGACAGCCAGACATTTTATCCACAGGCACCGGCACGCTCGGACGGGTACACTACCACTAGCGGTCGGCTCACTGGGTTATTACAGACATAAAACTCTTTTTTTTTTAGGAACTGAAACTGTACTATGACTTTAACAATGCATACATTGACAAAAGGAAACTTAAAACTATCAAATGAAGTAAATGTAGTTTCTTTTATTTTGCACTCAAGTTTAAATGTCATTATATCACAGTATCCTTACCCCTGATAATTCACATATTTTCATATATTTTAAAATGTACATAGTATTTGTGAAATAATTGTGCACATGTTGATTAAATTTTCATGTCAAAAGCCCTTTTTTTTTACAAACTAAAAATAAAAATTCAACATTTTGTAGGAACATTTTTCTTGTCTTGAGTTGCTACAGACAAAAAAATCATTGGTTGATGGGAACTTAACACTTTCTACCGTTTCAGAGTTCATTGTGAGATACAATCTTAGCCATGAGTCAGACAAAATTAATGGGCCATGTATAAATAAACTTAATAACTAAACAACAGCGATCTGAGATAATGATTTATTATTAGGAAAAGGGGGAAAAGGAGACAGCTGAGGTTTTTGTTTTTTTTAAGTCTTAAAGCCATGTAGATCACCCTCAGTTTAAGCCTATCACTGTCCTGGTATTTGAAATTTCCTGGGCTATTACATAACCGCCCTTCGCAAAAGATGAAAAAGACATTCGTGATATAAACATCAATGTACTTGGGATAATTCTACAATAGATGGAAGCATTGTAGTACATTCGGTCTGTAGTTACATATATGAGTTTCGGGTGTTATTTGTTTGCAATCAGATAAAAAAAAAAAAAGAAAAGAAAAGGAAAAAAAGTGTAACACAAGTATGGTGCTGCATACTTTTTCCTGAATTTAGTTACTGACAGCGCTTGGGAGGAGTAAAACCGCCCTTTAACGTTACGGAGAGACAATCCACAATTCCTGCACAAACGGGCCAAAGAAAAACACAGTCTCTACTCCCCATCGCCACTCAAGCCCTCCACTTCCCCCGCTGCCATGTCCACATCCCTGTGTGTCTTCTGTTACAGCACAACACTGCTCTCCCCTTCAGGGCATGGAAAAGCAAGTAAAAACCATGAAAAGACCTCTTGTCTCTTTTCCAATGTGCTTCTGGTTGGAGAAGTGGAAGCAGATTTTCAGCACATTGTCCATGCACAAACACTCTGTGTGAGCATCCTTAGGAACAGCAATCTTTGTTATTATTTGCCAACAAATGAGCCAAAGGGGGGAAAAAAGTCTAAATCTTGAGGATGTAAGGACCTAGACTGAACTCCTCAGGAAATGAGAGCATTAATGGATTTGTGAGTCTAAGGAGATGTTCTGTCAGAGTAGAGCCTCAGGGAAAGAACACTATTTGACTTAAGTTAGGCTGAAAATTGAACTTGTACTTACTAAGGCATGCATTTCAACTATGCAATTACAGCCGCTAATTTTGTCTCAATTTGTCCGGGAAAACAGCTGCACTTTATCCTTTCTTCACTCAACAATCCAGTGAACTGAATTTACCCTTTACAGGAAATTTTTCCTTTTTTACTGTAGAGGTTTCAATACCTGCAGCATACCACACGGGATACATAACAGCATGCTGGTGACTATACACTGCAGTATTCGAAGGCAGCTTCACTGATTAATACACAACACAATTCAAATAAACCATGAAGATGGTTTTATTGAAAGACAAAACAAAAAAACACAGGCATTGAAAGAACAATATAAATGTAATATAAAAAACGAAAATCACAGATCCACAATATGCGCTGTATACATTGACATAAGGTGGACCCCTAAATAAATCCACAGAAGTAACACAGTGAAAATTCCTTCAAAATGCAGCTTCCTCTCTCTCTCTCTCTGTCTAGTTCGTGCTCAACTGTTTTTGTAAAGGAGCTGGAAGAAAAGTTAAGCAATAGCCCGCCTGGAGAGCTACGGTGCACGCCAACAAACCTGATTCAGCTAACGAGCATCCGCAGCAGTCCGACGGACCGGATCACGGCGGCATACACCACAGCCCCACTGAGTGGAGACATGTTTGCCCTAAAATGGCTGACTGAGCGCTGCACTCGTCAGGTAAATAACAAGTAAATAACGCGCAACCAAAAAAAACAAGAAAAAGAAAAAGGTTCAAGCATTTCAAAAACAAAACAAAACAAACAAAAAACCCTACAGAAAAATTACCACAGAATTCGATTTTTTAAATGCAAAAAGGCCGCAATAGTTTAATCTTGACTTGCAACTTCTTGCACGTGTTTAAGGTTGCATATATATTTACACATAAAATCCAAAAAAGACTCAACATAAAATTATATGGAAGAGGCACAAACATATAATAAATCCATTTTGTCTCTAAGTAAGAGTTACATATTTTTCCTTGCAATCCTCAAAAAAATAAAAAAAATAAAAATAAAAATAAACCTCAAATGCGTAGCAAAACAAATGAATCTAGCGTCAGTGGGAGCTGTTTCTTCAGATGATCCTATAAACAGAAACCAAGTCTAGACAATGTAAATATCCTTCTGATCTGACTGAGAGTTCAATTAACAGTGAGCTACTACAGTTCTAACTACTTATAGACATATTTAAGGAACCATAAGGAACAACGTTCTGCTAAGTATAATCCCAGTTGATGCACACAGTGGGTTGGTCCACGACGGAAGAGTTGTAAAAGTCTAAACGCTCTGGGGGTGAAAACACGCTCTTGTAAAGCCCATGCTAAACACAGCTACTGCTCTCATACAACCAAACAAACATCGTCGACTGGGAACACGTTTCATAGCGTGCAAAGACGTGAACGGATAATATCTCCATAACAACGCACAGAGGGGAAAAAAAATTGATCAAAGTTTAAAAATCGCCTGAAAGGCTCATACATTAAACGGAAAATTGCAGGGGAGAAGAAAAAAAAAAGTAAAATGTCCATTTGAGTACTGGTTCTCTAAGGCACAAGTGCACTCCTCCATTAGAGAGGGAAAAAATAAGACCAAAAATGAGGACAACCATATGATATTTCTCAACGTGGCTTTTTCTGGTCACCAATACGTAATAATAAAAGCAACAGGTCAAACCATAACGCAATCAGTTATTAATGGTAACACCCAAACATGCCATGGAAATTATAGCAATTTGCAAATACACTATGAAAAAAACCCCTTTGGATTACAATAATAACAGACAAAAGTAAAACATTCACAGAGATTTATTGTTCTACATATAAGACAGTTTAATATCTTCAACCAAATGTGAACTGACAGTAGCTCAAAGAACAAGAGGACATTCAAACGCTGTTATGGAAAAAAAAGGCGGCTTTTGCTTTGAAATCTCTCATTGTATTTACTCCGTTATTACAAACCAAGGGCTTGATTCTACCAGTCTACAGTACAGCCATTAAAATTCACATGAACTCAACCTTTCCCTGTTTTTCTTTTTCTTTTTAACCCTACGACAGGACACGTATTAGGTCATGTTACTTCGTGAGTGTCCTTTTGTAGAGCTCTGAGAAATCTCGTCCTGAATGGCTTCAGACTGGCAGAAACGTGTTCTCAGAGGAGAAGACAAAAGCAATAAGGTGGATAGAAAAAAAAACAAAAAAAAAACACGTGTCTACAGTTTAGGGGTTGAACCATCTCCTTGCTTCTCGTCCTCCTTGTTGTTCAGATCGGCGTTGTCCTCGGCCAGTTCGCCTTCCTCTACGCTGCCCTGGAACATGTCATGGGTCCACTTGGGGCTGCTACCTCCTTTTCGGTAGATGAAACGACCCCTGCCACGGGGGTGGAGGCCTCTGCCCCGCCCGCGACCGTCCGTCCACTTCATCTCGCCATCCCGATCCCGGTCTCTGTCGTCATGCTGTCAGAACATACAGAGAGAAAGAGAGACAGAGAGAGAGAGAGATAGACAGTCAGTTTTGCATGTGAGAACGTCCTCTTAACTTCTGGGTAAAAAAAAAAAAAAAAATCACACACCTGAAAGCTCTCCTGAATTATTAACTAGGCAAACCAGAACGCCAAATTTGGAATCATTTGTGGACTTGAGTTACACTTAGTTGCGTAACACTCACCAGATAGTACTTCCTGCTTTTGGGAGTATACTCCGGGTCCCACTCCTCCTCCGGGGGGCGACTGGGGCCACTGGTGTTAGGTGGGTTACTGTTGTTGTTGTTGTTGTTGTTTGGGTAATTTCCCCTGTTCCATCCCCTGCCTCTCATTCTGGGCTGTAAAAAAAAAAAAAATTCAATGCACATGGAATCAGATGAGATAAAACCGAAAACAACTATTACAATCGTCAAAAATAAAATCAGAAAGGTATAGAAAAGGGGACGGCATGCAAGAAGAAATATTGCACACACCAGATAATAACGAAAATACAAAACAACAAAAACAAAAGACAGACAAACAAGGGAAAAAAAACAGGACAGTAAGTACAGGAAAAACAGCAGAAAGGTAGAACAGCCCCTGTGGGCAGACAGAATCACGTCAGACCTGAGACCTGAGCACTTACAAATCCTCTGTCGTATCCCCCTCGACCCCTGTCATAGCCTCCTCGGCTCCTGTCCATGTACCCCTCATAATCCCGGGACCCTCTGTCCACGGGGCCGGGGTACTCACGGGGCCCCAGGCGTGACTTCACGTACCCTCCCTCCACATGTTCCATAGGCTGCTCCTCTCCTTGATACTCCCTTCCTCTGTAAGAATGTGGGGAGGAGGAGGACGAGGAGGAGGAAGGGGAGCGATCGCGCTTCTTCTTGCTTTTCCTTTGCAAAAGGGCGAGAGAGTTTCATAACTCCGTGATGACAGCGACACCAACATGCCAGTCAACAGAGAATCTTTTTCTATCGCCTCTCCCTGAGCTGTCCCACCCAAACGGGGAGTCTGACTTTACTTCGGAGACCAGCAGCGTAGCAAACATCGAGAATCACAAAACTTAAAAGGTTTGAAAGGTTAACATTTAATCATTCGAATACTTGACGCAATTCCCTTAAAAAGTGAAATTTAAAAATAGTCATATTTCCTGAAAAATCATCATTAGAAGAACGGTGTTCTTTTCAACACTGTTCCACACATTCATAAAGTCAGTGATGTTAACGTACTTGGATTTTTTATGGTGTTTGGTTGCTTTTTCAGGGGATCTCTCCTTGCTGGGACCACGCGAGTCCCCTGAACCATGTCCTCGCTCACGACTGTGCTCCTTGAGGGGGTACTTTTTACGCCGTTCAATATCCAGTCGCAGGTCCATTGAGTCACTCTCATGTTTTTTATGATCCTGTAGAAACATAATGATGTGTACAAAATGGTTAATACTCCAGGCAGATAAATATGCTTGTACATACGTGACTGAAGAACTGCAAGTATATAGATGTAAAACTGAACACTTTTTTGGAACCAAGAAACCACTGACAGGTCATAGAGCTCCCTCTACTGTTCATTTTGAAGAGTGCTTTTTTTTTCTTTTTTTTAAGTGCCGTTCTAGAGCTACATTTTCACACTGCCATAGTCACTTCTGTGAACTGCCATGGCACTTCCTGTAATACATATCAAGCCAAAAAAAAAAATGCTGTGTCTAAAAACTACATAACGGTCACCAACAATTTTAGCGCTGCAAACAGTTTTTAGAGCAACTTTTAGAAACAAGTGATAAAGCAAGTACACCATCTGTGGGGTTGTAAATGCTATTTACGAGAACTAAAGGACAGAGCCCTGAACAACAACAACAAAAATAAATCCTTACAGATTTCATGAGAAAGCAGCATGCTCCTTGCTTTCCCACACAAGTGATTAGTACAGACCTTCACGTTTGAACATACACTTTTGAAGAGTAATACTTACTATTGCACTGCTTAGAGGTCCATTCAAAGTCTTGGACACAGGTTCAATAGTCACTTCCGTTTTTGATTAGCCTTTTGTTTGGCCATGTACATGTACCAACCGATTAAGCATATCACAAATGCTGGAGGGGAGGGCGTAACACTCAGTAATACAAGACAGATTTGGGATCTTGTGTAATAGTTATTCTCCTCCTTTAAAAAACAGAGGCACAAGCTCAACACGGCTCTTTCAGCTCGAACACATTTGGGCTTCTATTTCAGATTTGAAAACTGTCGGTCACCTTGTAGACGCTCTCTTCCAAATCGTCAAACAGGTGAAAGTGCTTCTTAAAAGCACTGGGAGACACATCAATTCTCCTATGCGGGGGAGAACAAAAGAGAGGAGGAACAAAGTGAAGATTCCATTCACAGCGGTAAAATTAAACCTAAACCACGTCATGTAATGTCAAAGTCACACGACCATTTAAACCATAAATGTTTCAAAGATCTCACATGAGTGGCTGGGAAAGACATACAAAAACAGCAGAAGTCTTTACCTGTGGATTTCAGGGCTCTTTCTTGGCTTCATTATATCCATCTCTGCGGCTCGTCTTTGGTACATGCCGAACCGCTCATTTAAAGTCATCCCAGATGAGCGGAAATGTTGTGCTGCAACATAAAACATGAGACTACACATCAAACACAAGTTCAACAACAACGAAAAAAAAGCTCTGTAAAGAATTGATTACCATCAGGTTTAACTTATGGAATAAACACATGATAAAATAAGATAGGCCCCAACAGTGAACCCTGCAGAACCCGGGGGATGGAACCATAAAAATCTCACATTAACATTTAACGAACCTAACGATGGGCTGGATCTGTTTGGGGTTACCTTTGATATGATGCACAATGGTGACAATGTGTTGAGCGAACAGCTCGGAAGGACTACGCCGGAGCTGTGCCGACTGAATGTGCTGGAAGATAGAGCGGAACTCTTGCTCTTTCTTAGGTGGGTGCACAAGATCCCGGGATAAACGCCGTTCCTTAACCAACACGCTAGATAAGCTGGAAGGGAAAGAGAGGGAGGACATTATAACTCGTCAGTAGTTAACAGCGTACGCTGATGGTGTGACCTGATACTTAAACGTGGAGTGATATTTTTAACCAGAGTAAAGAGGACTTGTGATAACGATAAATGTCAAAAGGTTAAGATATCCTTTCAGAGGGACAAAAGTTACAAATGGCCCTGAAATGGATGGTACCTTTACCCAGGGTGAAAATAAAGTGAGGCTGATTTTACACGTACTTTTCTAGATCATCGCCAAAGGCTTTAGCGCTAAAGTTTAACTCAGATTCTCTCTTCACGGAGGGTCTGGACGGAGGAGACTCATCCCTTAACACAGGGAACAGTGGCTTGCTCCTGCTTTCATGGCTTCGAGGGGAAGGAGGCGAAGACGGACTCGTTCTGTTCTTCTTCTTCTCCTTCTTTTTGGAGGCCTTCTCCTCTTTCCTGGAGGCGTGTTTTCGACTTCGATACAGTTCCTCTTCCATGTGCTCCAGTTCTTCTTCTACCTCTTCCTCGCCTTCCCGTTGAGAAGTGTCCTTGCCTGAGGAAAGGAACGCAGAGTCGTCCCACTTTCCAAAGCGTTCCTCTGACATACCACGGACGGAGAAGGACGATTTTCCCTTATGCTTGGCTTCCTCTTCAGGCTTCCTCTCTTTCAGGTACTCCTCTTCCTCGGCATCGAGAAAAGGCAAGGCTTTGTCGGTCTTTGAGCTTCCATAGCTCAGGCCGACATCGAATAACCCCTTTGCCTTGCTGTTACTTTTCTCATTCTCACCGTCAGCTGAGGTCAAAGCCTCATCCCGGCTGCCGTCCTGATCTGCCGCTGGCTTTTTCTTCTGCTCTGCCAAGAACCTAAACAAAGCCGAGAGCAACGTGATCAGAAACGACGAGGGAAAGACAGTATTTTTTTTTGAGAGCAAACAACTCACCTTTTGGCGTTTTAACATTAGAGGCATGTTAATGTTAATATAACACAATGGAAATTTTTAATGCTGTAAAAACACATGCATGCTGACAACTGAACTGCAAAAAAAGAGCTGGTTGACAACAATTACAAAAAAAAAAAAATACAATTATGCACACATGGAGCACTCCAAATCTGCACCATTCAGACACATGAGCGGCTAGGATTCATTAGGATGTTTATACTTACATTATTTAATCTTTACCTCCTAAATTATGGGATTGCAAACAACTTCCACATAATGCATAGCACAGGGTAACAGCCAGCAAGTTTTGGCATTTGTTATTTGCTTTTGAATTGAGTTGAGTGCTAGGGCCTCCTTATTAACCTGTATTCTTCCAAGGACCTTTGAGCTGTGCACCCACTGAACAAATTCGAAGAAAAAATGATAATCAAACACTAAAAAGAAACCAAAAAATAAAAAAGGAGATCATACAAAACATTGCTGACAACTGAGAAGGAGTGTGTAAACATACTTTTTGAATGCGTTCGAGATAGCTGACTTATCTCCTGCCTTCGCGTCCTCCTTTGAAAAGAAGCCAAAGCCGGTAGATGCGGCCGGCTTAGGAGGACTCATGCTCGCTGGGCCGATGCTTTTCCACAGCGGAGCACCGTTTCCAGTGCTTCCAGGGAGAGTGGCTTTGACCTCAGGTTGAGCTCCAGAGGATGCTCCCTGGTTATCTCCAGAGCCAGGCCTGCCGGGGCTTGTGTCATAATCGGTCAAATTGTCCCATTTGCTCTTAGGCTCTTCGGACACGTTGGATGAAGTTATGGGCGGCGCCTCCTTGTTAGATCCTTGGGTTTCTGGGGACGACGTCTTAACTTTAGGGTCTTTAGAATGGGTTTTGCCGGAGCCTGACCTGCGCCTGTGTGGAGAGGAGGAACGTGAGGAAGACCTGGAGCGGCGAGAATGCCCAGAAGACGAGCGGTCAGAGTAGCGAGAGCGGCTTCGGCTTCCCGAGTGCCGCCGTGGAGAGCGAGAACGAGAACGGCCCCTCTTGGGACTGTGATGGTCGTAAGGTGCTTGCTGGTCCCGGTGGCCTTGCCAGTTGCTGCCACGGTACCCATAGCTGTTTCCGCCCCTCTGATAACGGCCACGGGGGTAAAAAGGACGACCTCTACCCCGATTGTAGTAGTAAGGCCTCCGGTAACCTCTGTTGTACCCCCTGGTATACCCACGGTTGTTCTGGTAATCTCTACTGGGATAGTTTCGGTCCCGACCATGGGAGGGGGAATGTGACCTTGAACGGGAGCGAGACCTTGAGCTGAACAGGGGGGAGAGTGGGGAGAGAGAGAGAGAGAGAAAGAGAGAGGATATGAAACCCAACAGCAACAACAACATGTTACTACCACTAGGCAGCAGCAGAGAACAACACTTTCATCAAGACAGTAGGGTCTGTAACAAGTTTTGGATATATTTTTCTTCACCCAGGCTGAAAACCTCTCAAAAAACTGTCACACACAGCCGTCTACACTTGCAAATGGCAACTGCATCACATTAGTTAAGGGACACAGCGAGTAACGGCATGTTTGCAATGCCACCGCAGATTTTGTAATGTGAATCAGATAAGACCAATGCAACAGCACATGCAGTATTTCTGCCAGTTTTACAATGAGTACATATATATTTAAGATGGCACAGAAGATGTTTTCCGGAATAATTCAGAAAAAATAGAAAAAGAAAATATTAAATACTAGTTAATATTAAATGTTAGTTCTATATACAATTTCATATTTGCAGTAATTATTTAGCACAAACAATAAATTAAACATGGAATCAAACTACACCTCAGAGACTAAAATTTTTTTTTTTCCCCTCTCCTGTATTCAATTTAAAAATCAATATTTGCTTTGGAGGATAAATTTAAGTCTATTCACTTACCGTTTCCGTTTTTTCATTGGAAAATAATAAGAAGAATGAAATTCTACTAATCTGCATAGCAAACTCCAGTCAGAGACAGACAGACAGACTATGGCTTTTGTAGAGGTGCAGTGGAAAGAGGCAGTCACACTGGCCGAAAGGGAAACATTTTTTTACTCTAATCCTTGGAGGACGGACGAAAGAGTGAGGGGGAGGGACGGAAAGAGAGGGAGGGATGGAAAAGAGAAAGCAAAAGCCTTGCCTGAATCTCTCCAAAACATGTTTTCTGGTGCTGGTTTTCTATTTGAATTGCCAATTATTTAATAAGTCAACACTGGGATAACTGCAGAAACACCAGTTAAATATCCAAGGCAAGATGCTACATTATGCTGTTGCAAGATGAAACGTTATATTGTTTGTGTTCCCAACCTCTTAAGCCTGAGGGAATAAACAGAGAGTTAAAAAAAAAAAAAAGGCCATGGAAGTTAAACATGTTACAGGTTTAACACTCAGTCAAACTAAAGACAAAAACCTGAACTCTGTTTTTTTTCTCTGTTTGAATGCATTTCATGTGATATTTATATGAGCAAAAAAATAGGTCACATATAAAACAAGTGAAGAGTTGAGAGATTCAGGATGGTTAAGTGATTGAAGTGGTGTTAGCCTTCTGAGCATTTTAACAACACGTTCAAACAGAACGTTAAGGGAGGTTATAAAATATATGAGCAGCTTTTCTACTTGTTGTGGAAATAGTACCCACACTATTGCTCAGTGCAGCCCATGTTTAAGTTGGACCACAGAGAGATGATCTCGAGATGACTTGGGTTTTGACAACAACGCTACAGAGAGTGAAATCAAAAGGATTCACTGGATGAAAGTCTCGAATTACATAACCGAAAAAAACCCCCATCATTTTATTTAAGTTTGAGAAGAAAATGAAGGCTTTTCTGTCACTGCTCATTGCGTTTAAGACTCACAGATCATTGAGTTTACATCACAATCAAAGAGCCTAAAGCATGTACAAGCACCGTACCTGTACCGATGCTTTCTGGACCTCGACCGTGAGCGGCTTCTTGAAAAGGACCTTGAGTAGGATCGGGATCGTGATCTGGATCTGCTTCTGGATCGTGAGTGTGAGGGTGAATTTGGAGGCTTTGACATCTTGGATCTCAAGGCTTCTAAAGAGTTCACAACAAGAGGACAGAGAAGAGTATTTATCAATGAAACTCTGACACCCCAAGGTTGTTATTAAATCATTCAGATGTCTGGTTACAGGGCTCAAAATTAACACCTGCCACTCGCCAAATGCGAGTAAAAAGCCATGTTGGCGAATAAAATAAATGTGGTCAGTCCCCATTGGCAGGTTGCTGAAATAGGCCTACTTCACTACAAATTTTCATCACTACAGCACATAAGTTGATTGACTGTCGCTGTCCACCATTGCTATAGCTAAACCTAGCTGCAAGCGCTAACCGCTAAGAGAGTACGTCGTGCAAGTACGTGGCAGCACATTGCCGGAGTAGAGCAAGCACAAAAAGGTAAAATGTAGAGCATGGTGGAAGTATCGCTAAAAGAAAATTAAACGAATATTTTATAATAAAAGTTGAGTCTCCTTACAACAGCATCTGAAATTTTCATGGTTATAGTCTCCTTTAAAGAGGTAAATCGATGGGCAATTATAATTACATTGTTTTTAATGACATCATATCTTACGCAGTTCTATGGATGATTTTTCCAATTTACGGGCCATTGCCAGATAGACCAAAAAGTTCATTTTGGACTCTGCCTGGTTACATGTAAGGGACATCCATATTAGGCTAGATCATTCATTCATTTATTCCTCCACACATTTCAGAAAGAGAGAGACATTGGTTAAAAACAATCCACCTCTATTTGTTGTATATACATATTGCAATGATTTGACAGGGCTTTGAAATTAAACATGTAAAAATGAAAGGATACCATCCTAAGTCGTCTCACTATTTTTGCATAGTATATCTAGTTCCTTCCCACCATCCCCTTAAAAGACCGCTGGTCAACGACCGTCCAAAAGAAAGGAGTAAGAGCCTTGTCTGAGGCTTTACACACATTTCTGTCCATCTCTTATTTCTAGAGCTGGGTCAAAAAAAAAAAAATATGATTTGATATAATTTTCCCCTGTTGACGGACTTGCCTCTGCTTGCCTGCCTAACCCCTGTCGATACGCACACTTAGCATCATGCCAGAAATGTGACCTTCACACACGTGGACAAACACAGAGGGGTATCACACATTCCCCTCAGCACACTTGTGGGGATGTTTTGCCAAGATGATGCAGTAGAAATTGACTTGGATATCTGAGAGGGCATCTAATTTGCATCAGAACAAACACTTAACTATACAAGATATGATTCTAACTGGTAGCTTAACAAAACAAGAAAAAAAAAATCACAGTTTTAATAAACGATGTAACACAATCTCTAAATTTATAATTTATATGGGTCAAATGTGTCTAAATGAAGGCTGACATTTAAAAAAAAAAAAAAAAGGTGGACTCCAAGATAAAGGGCCATGCTAAGCAAACTGACTCCAACTAATTATTCCACGTAAAGCCACAAACCGCTTTATCATTTGCAATTTTCATATGGAGGCTGATTGTCTAACACAGAGGTTATTGTGAGTCGATCTGTCAGCGACAGTACACCGTGTCATCGTCGGCCTACGTTTTTCCAACCACCGACGTTTAATAAAGTTCCAGCAGGGGCTCGCATATGACTTCATGGTAACCCCCTATTTTAAGACCTGAGACAGTTGTCTATGGATCAAAACTGGAAAGTAACATCATCAAAGGGATTTTGACATCTTAAAAAAAGAAAGGCACCACACATTTGATGGGTTCATTGTCCCACCTCACACGGGGAGGGATGTGTGTTTTCACAACCTTCCAAATAGCCCACTGGCATCTGAAAGATCATTTCATTCTAAGAAGCCTGTTTCACATACATAGTCACACAGAGTTTCTCAGAGGTTACAGCCTGACCAGATACCTAATCCTGGTTTACTCTGTTGCCTAACTTTAAGTTTTCTAAACATAAGAAATGGATGATGCTGCCAAATGTTGATCTTTGTTAGCCTTTAATAATATTTTGTTTTGTCAGTTCACTCTTATGTTGGCCTAAGGTATTTTTTTGTCCTTGACACACTATACCCTTGGACTGTAGAGATAACTAAAGTATATTCTGTTTTAATCAACATTTACTCAAGACACACATTGCAATAAAAATAAACATTAAGAGAAAGATGGCATGCCAACCACAGAACAGACAGCCACAGATGCAAGGACACGAACATATTAACGCAATAATGGGGTCAAAAAGCCCTGAGTAGGGTCAGAGGTGAAAGGTCTTGCCTTTTCAAGACCTACAAAGAAAACAAACAAGTTATCTCATTGTGACTGTCATGTAAAACAATAAAAGAGTTTTATAGTTTGACAGTTACAAAGATTATTAACCATTGACTTGTGACTTATGTAACATTCACTGACACAGAATGCTCAGAAACAAGTGTTGACAACACTACAAACAAACAACCAATTCCAAATGTTCTTTCACATATGAATTCCATTAGAGAGCCACATAACTAACACGTGCATACATTTGCCTTTGTAAATGCAAAGCATGTCTCAGCACAATGAAACCTTAAGTCCACAGAAATATTAAGCTATCACTGCCAGAGGACAGAGCAAAGAGACGGGACAGAAACTTTTCAGGGCTTCTAGTTAATTATCAGCCATTAGGAAGTTTGAATGCAAATCATCTCTGCTTCTCCTCTGGAAAGTCTCATCAACATGCAGTTCAGACTCCTTCAGGCAAATGCTTTGCTTACATAACCATCAACATATAGTAAAATAATGTAAACGGGGACGTCATGTCTTCAGTTTTACAAATTCACAGAAAATTATCTTGGGCCTGGCTACAGTTGTGCAACAGCTGTGTGTGGAGTTTTTTTCCCCTCTCTTCAGGGGGTCTTATTGGAAAAAATGTATCTGAAGAATGCAAAAATTGCCAATACCAACTGCTTCACACCCTGTAGCTATAACTGCAATCCAAGATTCCTCAGGGACTAGAAAACAAGTGGACCAACACAAAAATGCTTGTTCTTTTAGATTTATCAGTTCAGGAAATCTTATTCTCTGCATACACAGAGAAATGAGAACTAGCAGCGTTCCTTAAAATGGACCCTTTAAACAGGATGTGGTCGACATTTCTGATAACTCTTGCTAGCAGTGACAGCAGAGGTAGAGCTCAACATTAGAGCTGTACAAAGACTCCTGCAATCAGTCATATCTATAACCACTGCGATGTCAGTGCAACTGACATGGAGACAATACCTTTAAGGTATTATGATCTTTGCCTTGTGAAAACATCTCTCGGTATGACTGTAACCTAGGCGACATAGTAGGATGGATGGACTGCCACAGAACACTGGTCTCAACATCAATGTTATCACGGCCAACAAAAAATATACGACCAAGCGTCCTCACAATAAACGTCCATTACGTGTGTTTACTGCTACATTGTCTACATTCACTGTCTACATAATATCAGGCTGATTTGGGTGTCATGCAAAATAGTTGGACAGCACATGAAACAACCGTTGAGACAAGTTTGCCATCAGATAAAGTAGTTGGGCTATTTAAGGACACGGGGGGAGGAAAAGAAAAAACATCTCTATCACCACTACTCTTCTAAAATACTTGTACCATTAACGTAAAGCATGTATGCAAGAAACTACACTACAATGACAACACTTACAATTATCTATGTGTTGAAATAAAGGGACTGGGTGTCATATTATGGGAAGACCCCAGCGACTTTATACATCACCAAACAGGTAAATCAACCGCATTAATTGATTAATATACAAGCTAGCATTAGCTATCGCTAATCTTCCAATCACGTAGGCTTGAGTAAGAACTGCACACTAGCTACAGTATGCTTAGAAGCTAAGGATTTGATGTTATTTTTTCCTAAAAATCAGGAGAATATACTGCGAATTACTGTTATGCAAAGATATTTCAAGGAACACCGTAAATATGTCGTTATCTATCGTTAACTATCACTTACCTTTAACTGGCCTCACGCGACTGGGTACCTCAACGCGAGGTACTGAAGGGTTTGATTAATTGGTTAGCGAAGAGCTAACTCGCTAGCACTGTTTGCAACACGACGGTGCAACTGTTTAATCTTATTCTCCTTTGAACCGTATCTGTCAGTTAATATACTTTCTTCAAGTACATAACATTTATTGACAGCTGATTTGAGACCAACTCAGGTAAAAAGCTGGCCAAAGCCATATGTGTGCATTTATACGCTAACCATTTCATTGCCCCCGCAAAGGCAGAAGCTTGCTAAGAGAGGTCAAATTTCCTTCCTGGTTCCCTCTGACGCTTAACTCCCACCTCTTCAGTGTTCATCTTAAAGGCACATAAAGTGATTCACACTAGCCTACTGTAAGCCGAACTAATTTTTGTCTTCACACAATGAGTTCAAAAGTAAAATAATATCTCTTTAAATAACTGTCGTTAGTTTATGTTAAAGAAATTATGTTTCTGAATGAAAGGCCCATTTTTAAATTTGACCCAATTTTATTCGAAAAGAGACTTAAGAAAGCATCTCTTGTAAATGTGAATTTAAAACTAAAATACGTTCATTACTGGATCTGAAACGAAGCAGGAGCCTTTGGTAAGAATGGAATTTCATTTTCTTGTGTTGCAAGTAGTTTCCTCAAAGGCCCATGTTGTCTGTACGGCAAATTGGAGATGGAGCTGCCATTTTGAACACCTGTCAGAGGCATCTTCTTGACAGCTTGAAGCCGTTGGACAAAATGAGCTTACGCGCCTGGCTCTCACAGTGTAGATACATGCTTCATTTCATCTCTGTGACCAACGACAACTTAGACCTGACTCCGTTAAGGCTGCAACTTGGCTGACTAAATAAAGGGCAATAATGTTTTATGTCGGAGCCAGAGAAAGGAAATGGGAAACCGAATTTTGCAGTACATCGAGGACTTCTTCGGAGTAGCCCATCTGGTGTCATATCCAAGCGCAGGCATGCATTTAAGATGACTTTTCTCTTCGTAAGAAGTTTTTGTGTTGTTATCTCTGTGTTATAGCCTACAGCACCTTGGTGACGCAGCAACCACTCAAAGTTTAGATTCTTATGTAAAACATTTCCACTTTCGTTTTTATCTTGAAATAACACATACTAAATATTTCCTCAGAAACTATTAAATCACTCAGTCCATCAGAACCCTACTTCATTGGCCTTTTCACTGATTCACATTAATGAACACCTCAACTTTATCTCTCTCATACGAACACGACATCGAAGAGGAGTAAATTCTAAAACCGGGTTAACAAGACCGGCGCCTTTGGGTCTGCATCAGTGGCTCAACTTGTTATGTATGGGTTTGTATCAGTGGCTCAACTTGTTATGTAGACCTCCCTGCCAACAGCACTGACTGAATTAGACCATTATGTAACGCGGGATCTGAAAATTGTATATTACAAGCCATCTTGATTGATTTAAACAGCTGCAGAGACAAGTGGATCAACTTAAAAATCCATCTAAAAATATGAAAGGTTGATATTGCAATGCGGCGATAAATATATTTATTTCTTCCTGATATTTTTCAGAAAAAACCCTACTAAACTAGTGTAATTTTAAGCAGATAAATATTTTAAACAATGTGGATAAATCATGTATGTGGCTTGGAAACATTACCGTTGACTACAAGATAATTGGTGAAAAGTTAGGAGTAAAATGCATGGGTACTCTGGTACCATAAAAAGGAGCTCCTTGAGGAACTCCAATAAACAGCTGAGATCACAATCACTCTTACACCTGGGGGGTACTTCAGCCATAGCACTCTTTTATTAGGAGGTTTACTACTTACTCTGAGTTAACTAACTCAGAGTTTTCACTAAACCTGCTCTCTGGAAAGACCATTTTATGAGGTTATAGCCTGATTCCAAAGGCTTAAAATGTTTACTGGGTTACCTTTCCTTTTTAGGTGATTTAAGTCTCTGTAGTTTAAGAAAAAAAATCAAGCCTTTGCAGTAATTAGCACAGCACAGACCCACACTGTTATAATGAAAAGCTGCATTTCTCGAACCCTAATCCTTCACAGTGGCTGTGGCCTTTACTCAGGCTTAAGTAAGGGGCAAACTAGACCCTGACAGTTAATGATGAATCAAATTTACATCTGATGTGACTTATACATATTGCTTAATATGTTTTGGGACTCCTTTGGCGCTATGTTTTTGACCTACTCTGCAGGTTTTGGATTATATAGGAAATAATCCAAAGCATTTGTTTTCTGTTTCATGGGTCTGGTCAGAAGCTCTTTAATGATTTCGTTATGTGTTATGGTTGAACCAGAGATGATTTTACAGCTTAATATGCAACCGGTATAGCCACTGCTATCCTGACAGATAGCACCATCTCCAGAGGATTTGCCCAATTTGCTCAGCTTGCTACTTTAAAACAGGAAATGATGTCAGCTCTCTTTAATGCCAAGAGCAACTATCTGGGAATAATGCCATGCTGTTTGTCCCTATCAGTATCATTCAGTGCTCCTCTAGACTAAATATCTTTGGGATTCAGGGCTTCAGAATATTGTCCCTTGGGCTCCCTCTCAAAAACATCTCATTATTTCTCTTTAAATGAACTTTCGAGAAAGTGCATTTTTCCTTAGAATATTCATGTAGATTTTGTAGAGCACATTGTTTCCTTTTATTTAGAAAACATATCTGAATAAGTAATTAAGTACATATGTGGGTCACAAAGTCACAATAAAGATTTTACCCCGAAGGAAGGAGTCTTATGTCATCTGATATGACCATAATTGTATGAGCATTGTGGGGACGATTTAAACAGTATCATGAAGTTAATACAAAGCAAGGAAGCAACAAATAAGCAGAACACAGGTGTGAACAGTATCAGTGATGGAATTAACCAAAAGGTTACAAAACAACCAAATAAAGTTGTTTACCGGGTTAAAAAAAAAATACCACTTCTATGTGTCTCCCTGTTTTAATGTGGGATTTTTTTTTGTTGTTTTGTATTTTTGGCTTGTTTAAGACTGGAATACATACGTAGTGAATGAGTCAGAGAGCCTGTTTACATTTAGCTTTGTGCCACAGCTTCAGCTGTAAAATGGAGACTGCATGTGTTCCCTTTATGACAACGCTCTCATCACAGAGTAATGCTAAGCTCAGCTTTGTACCCCTTGCCTTCAACCAGAGGCTGCGTGCAGATCTGGTTTTGCAAAGCCTTTTTTTTGTGGGTAGTATCAGCAGACATACCATACTTAGTCATTTACAAGGGTGTGAATGATAAAGACAAACTGAAGGCTGTGTTTTATAAATAGACCTATCTTGAATTCACATACTTCAGTCCACTTTTGCTTTGGTCAAGCAGTTTTGATCTCTGTGATGTTATTGATACAGTATGCATACCTATACATAATGAAGTTTTAAGTTAAGAAAACTGAGAGTCTTACCTTCTCCGGCAGCGTGAAGAGAAAGTAAAAGTGCGGGAGATCTCTCTTGAGTGGAATGACAAACTCTTCCTGTTTGCCAAGAGTTAATTTGATTGGACAGTGAAACCATTGCCTGCTGAGGCATTGTGTTCATATGTTTTGTCATCCAGCTGCTTTGAATGTAGCACAGGTATATAGAGTAGTAATACTGTAGTTTGTTTTAGTGGAGCGAAGTTGTTTATTTGAATTCATGGACTTACAACACAATGCTATTTGAGGTCCATACACACCACAAGTAAACATTCCAATTCTTGGATGTAATCACACAGTGAAAAACATCCTCATGCAACCGTGAAACAAACAAGTTTGAAAGTCCCCAGAACCACAATACTGTTTGTATGTGTGTGTGTGTGTGTGTGTGTGTGTGTGTGTGTGTGTATCAGGCAGAGTATGCTGCAAGGAGTTTTGTGTGCAACTAATTTCTTTTCACACTCACTACTTCTGCTCTCTGAAACACTATCAGTTTCATCAACAGTTTGATGTGGGTCAAAGGTCTAATGCAGGTTAATGCCTCTTCTATCTATGCTGGCTTATGTGAAAACATGGTTTCAATTTACACTTTTCAGCAGAGTTCAAACAAGCCAGTTTATATTAGTAAGGCCATTGTTACGTTGCTCCTCCTGGTGGAACGTACACGGTGGACTTTGGTTGGAATTCAAATTAAACCTTAGTGTCGACACACAGGTCCTTATTGCCTGCGTCTGCCCATTGTAAAAACCAACAGTAATAACAGCCTCTGAATTCTGAACAGCCAGAAACAAAAAGTTTGGAGGGTATATCGCATGGAATGCTGGACAAAGAGATCTTGGAATATAGACAAAGGCTGATTACATCCAAAGTAATTACATCACTTCACCTGATCTTGGAATTGAAAGTGATTCTAGTGCATCTGCTCATAAGAAAAAAACACAACATAAAAGCAAACATCTAAATAATAAACCCTCCCATATAAAAGCTCTTTAAACTGTTTATTTTGTACCATTTGCCCCCAAACTCATTTTGATATGTGATATCTGCATTCTGAGAGGTTGTTTGTTTAATGGACTGCTCTACAAACCAACTGATGTGACCCACTGTATCATAACTTGCAACGAATACAGCACAAGCTGTTTTGCAAGAGTTCTTTTTTTTTTTAGCCGTATTGGTAAAGTGTAGTTTTTTTGGGATTACAGACAAGCCTATAATTTAGTTTTGGCATTCTCAATCTACCCTGCTCACATCTCCACCTGCAGTATTGAAGATTCAAGAAGTTGGCTTAGTTTAGCGTCTGCTATGTGCAGCTGAGGACATGACGTCACCTCATAAGTACCAAGAACAATCCAGAAAGGAAATTTCAGGGACAACAACATATAATATGGAAAATTATTTCACTATATCTTACAGCACTATCAACTATTTTCTTTCTTAAATACCTTTGGGTATGGAAGGAAAGTTCTGCGATGACATCAAATTCCTATGTATTCAAAACACCAAAAACAAATGAGAGAGAGGTTTTGCATTTGAGGAACCTCTGGTTTGGATGCTGGGAGAAGTTAGACCTCAGTTGCAAAAATAAGGAAGAAAAATCATGCAGTTACACAGGTGTGTGTGTAAATCTGGTAAACACTGTTAAAATGTATCACTTGATTCCAGTTTGTCATGCCAGGTTTACTGATCTTATAAACATTACTGTGAATTAGACAAAGAAAAAATGATTAAAAAGCACAAGTATCATGTTATGACAGACAAACACTGCATGCATTGTTTTCAGGTAGTTATCTGAATCCATTTTGAGTGCTTTCTCAGGAGTGGAACAGACACTGGACACCAAACAGCGATAACGTTGAAATACTGAGACAGAATAAAGTGTCGACCATGGAAACATTAGCAGACACAAATGTGTTAGTACATCATTTCACGCTTAACCTCACACACACACACACACACCACACTCACTTTCCGGTGATTAGAGAACAGCTGCAACCAGGACAACAGCAAGGGCACAACAAATATACTATCACTTGGGGTATCTCACAACCAGTTGCGATTAGTCATTGGAGTTTGCAGTCCGTCTGCACAGAGATTTTATTATGAATATACTATAATTCAGTGGCATTGACCCAGGATTCCATTAACCAGTTGTGCGACCTTTAAAGGTCAAACGTTATACATAGACATGAACTGTTGTAAAACAGCAGTCAGAGTAATCTAACTCAAATATTAATGATCCCCATCATAGTAAAAGATAAATCAAAGCCTACTTAACCAGGTTACGTGCTTACTCACTATCGTATTTCTCCGTGGTGCTGTGATGAATCCAGGGTTCATTATCATCTATAAAACTGCCATTCTAAGACATGATCTATGAGACAACTGTAAGAGAGAAAATGTATTTTTGGGATGAAATAATTTTATTTATTTTTTGTTTTCTGAAGAGTGTGCTGTGTATTGAAAGTGTCTGAAAAGAGTAGTGTAATCCAAACGTCAGTGTTTTGAGTTACTAACATCACTGTAGAATAGCACCCATCAGCACTATGGACTCCTTAAGTAAGCACAGAGAACCCCCCACCCCCCACCAGCTCCCCACTTCCCCACCTCACCCAGCTCTAAAGGTATGCCGGGAAAAAACCTTGGCATAGAATATAAAACGGGGAATCGGTCTGTCAATAAGATCCAGATCTTTGGGACCGTTCCCAACTGAAGCCTACTCCTCTGCTCTTTCCTCAGGGGGGAACTGACACCATCTGGCTTGACTGATGTCCCCACTCTTAATTCACATCATCTACTATCATCACCTATCTAAAAATACAGGCTAAATGATCTTCAGCTCAAACACTCATCACCACCGAGTGACCCAGCCAAACAGTTTCAGTAAAGAAATACCATCGGTGTCAATCGACTGTCACGGAGGTTTGAGGACCCTATTAACTTAGTGTTCTCTGTTCTGTATGTACACCTTCAGAGAAAGTGAAATAACAGAATTGAAAAGGCTTTTCTGAGGGCCCTGAAATTTGACAGACCAGACCAAAACAGCAATATATCTTTTTTTTCTTTTCCCCAGAGCACACACGCAAACACTTCTAAAGACTCCTCCACATTCAGAGAAGACTCACAGCCTCACATACACATACACACACAAGTACACATTTTCTAACAACCAACTGAGACTGCCAGACCGGTTCTGATTTTTACTGGCCAGGTGCAGCGCATTTAGTTTTTGATAAATAATAATTGGCATAATGCACACTTTCTAAACATTAATGGGCTAATAATAAAAAGTGACCTTGTCCAGCAGTTGAACTTTTTTGCCCACATGAAACTGTAGCATTTAACAGGCATTGCTGCCACCTTCTGGTAAGAAAATCACTTAACTCCACTGTTTAGCTTGGTCTCCACAAGGACCACCAGATCTGAGTTTGACAATAAAGAGCAGAAATACAGAGTGGAGACCTCAGCAAATTTTTCCTTAGACTGAGACACCCTCACTCAAGGAACAATCTGGAAGATCCTTTTGCGCGGACAGGGAATGTCTCAAATAGTTTTGTCAATCAACTGATTGATTCGGTTCATTCATTAATTTGAGATTCATCTGACATGCTTTTCCAGGCCATAACAAGTTAATGGTTACAAGAGAAATGTCAATGCAAACAGCCCTCAGAACAGCTCATGCATAGCGAAAGGATATTGGTCATTAGGACAGTAGTCCTGTTTTGAAAGCGTCAGACTGACAGCTTCGAAGCACAGCTTTTAATGACTCTGAGATGATTCAAAGACACTGCAGTGTGGAGCAGCACTCTAAAATACATGATGGAGAAGGCACTGTTATGAAGCTCATTAAATGCCACCCCCCCACCCCACCCCCCTCTTTCTCTCTCTCTCACACTCTCTCCCTTCTTTATGTCCTAATGGAAGTAATATGTCTGCATATCCCTCATACAGTCTCTCTTCATTTTTATTTTTCTTGTCAACGGTGCTCGTAATTCAAACCAAAAAAGGGCTCTATGAGTCACATTCATCACCACTGGGACTGGAAACAAAAACACATGCGTTCAAGCTGCCCGTATTGGCACATCAGCTCGGGACCTTTGAATCACACACACACACACACACACACACACACACACAAAAATATTAACCATTCTCTAACTCCCTTTCATAAAGCTTTATTCCACAGGTCCTCCAATGTCAGGCAAATATACATTTACATACAAGGTACCCCATCATCCATATGCTCCTCAAGTTAAATAACTCAATAATTCAAGACAAACACACACTTTTTTCAATTAAAAGAACATTAGCAATGTATATCAGAAGAATAACATCGACAACAACAATAAGAATAATTATTACAATAACCAAATATTGTGTAGTTCCAAGTTCAATATTCTCTAAAATTAATTATAGTTTCAGTCCTTTTTTAAGGTGCACCACAAAATCGGCAGGTGACAGGTTTCAATAAAATTCAACAATGTTGCACCACGATGGAGTGAAAGATTTTTTTTGTTTTTTTTTTTGTTTGTTTTTGCTGCTGTTTCATTTTAGATGAGTGTTGTTATCTTCGTTTTGGACTTGCAGAGGTTTCTCTCAGTCAGCCAAGTGCTTCCCACACACAGTTCTCTATATTATTGAATACTAAAGTAAAAGCAGTCAGTCGGTTGGGTTTGGCACACTTCAATTGTCAAAGCTGTTGCTATGTTGCAAATGTTGGGGTTTTTCTTTCTTTGATGATGGCATGAAACCACCTCCAGAAGATCAGGACTCTCACAGTACCTCTGTAAAAGAGAAGAAACACAGCAGCTTTGTTAGTTAGGTAAAACAGAGTTAGATCAATATTGTTCCAACACCACTCTCAACATCAATCATAATGTCTCGCGTTCAAAGTGTAAACACTGAATGCGACAAAGCACACATTTCTGTGGCAACGTTTGTCGGCCTAAATGTTGTTTGCTACGTACACCCTCTGACAGACATCTCTGTCAAACGTTATGGGGTGCGGTTGTGTAACACTGTCCTCTCGAACTCACGCTTCAATATTGGAAACATCATGCAGCAAACACACTTGAGATGCATTGATCAGTCAGACGACTTAACGTGTTTCAAGAATTTCTAAGATCTATGTTGAGACATAAGAAGCTCTGTTTAATACAATTATTTAAATTTCATTAGGTTATATTTCATGGCGGCTAGCGGAGCCACATGAAATATGAAAGATCTCTAGATCAATTGACGCCGTTGGATCCGATCCTCGATGCTTAATGGTTCCTCAAAAGATTATTAATGAGCAGTTTGAGCAGAGGGAGGCAGTCTGGCAGAGGGGAACGCTGGCTCACGGTGGATGGACTCCACAGTCGATAAATTTTTGCCAACCATAGCAGTAAGGAGAAACAGCCCAGGCAACACTGCCGAGAAATGTAATCCAACACATAGGGCGTGGGCTGCGTCCCAAGAGGACAGGCCATACACAGCACTGTGCCCTCTTCTCAGGCACACTTCTCTGACAAAATGATACTCATCTATGTCTGCTTGCTTCCAACTGAGGTATCACTGTCAATAAACTGTACTGCATGTATTTTTTAAAAAAAAAAATACTGCTAAAAAAAGTCCTGAGCAGAGTTTTTGTATATGATGATATCAGTTGTATAGAATGTGGATGATGTACTTGGTGTACGAAACCATGTATTTAACAGGGAAGTAGGACATTAGACTGGATTGACTGTCATACTAAGATCCATTGAGACCCATTTTATGGTAAGGATTTCAAGCCACTGTTTTATCAATAGCAAAAACATTCAACAAGATGACCAGCAGGCCTAAAATCATATGGCAGTGTAAATGAACATTCTGGAACATTCTTTCTGTAGAACAGTGAATATTCTTTCTGTGTCACTAAGTGTGGACCAATGAGAGCAAAGTGAGAACTCCACATTCACAAGCATAACACCATGTCACACAGTTTTGGTTCCTGGGTTGTAAGTGTTATTTCCTAATTGCTTATGCTTAAAAAGTATAAAAAATGGCCATTACTCCCTCCAAACTTTACTTTTATGACATCTTGAAATGTACCCATTTCCAATGGGAAAACGGGGAATTTGCACATTTTCATTCAAGTAAATTTACATCAAGTCAGAAAAAAACAACACATGAATCAAAATGAATGAGGATTTATACTGGAGTCATACAAAAGTGACCACAAAAGATTTAAAAGTGAGTAGTTTTTTGAGATTTATGGTAAAACTGTAAATCACTTTCATGAATCAGCCCCCAAATAAGAGAAGAAGAAGAAGTACTTTATTTGTCACACACTGAGCATTGAGCAGTGAAATGCAGCCTCTGCATTTAACTCATCCTAACACCAGTGAGCAACACACACTATGAGCTAGGAGCAGTCAGGGTCTTTTTGCCAGTGCCTTGGTCAAGGTCGTGAGCACTGATCCTGGGAGTACCCGGAGGGAAACGCACGGGGAGAGCAAACACAGGGAGAACATGCAAACCCCACACGGAAAGGACCTGAATACAAACCCAGGGCCTTCTCGCTGTGAGGCAACAGCGCTAACCACTGAGCCAACTGTCAGACTCGGGGTCTGCACTCGGGTCTCTGGAGTGGTAGTCAAAGACTTTTCCACTAAGCTACCAGAGACTGGCCATGTTGTGGCAGAGGTAGAGCCCATATTGACAGCTGAAGAAGCCGGAAAAAGCTAAGTGACACTTCCTCTGATCTGTGACTCGCACACTTTCATCTAACAAGATCCACTGCTTGAGCCTAGACCTCAAAAGCTCGACATTGGACTGCGTGAGACCAAGATCTCTGATCAAGTCGCTGAGGTCTTTTTGGTTGGGATAGTATGGGTTTCTCTCCTCAGCTGCACCTCTGGACCAGTCTCTAGTAGCTTAGTGGAAAAGTGTTTAAAGTGATTTACAGTATTATCCTACATCTCGAAAAAACTACTCACTTCTAAGTCTTCTGTGGTCATTTTTGTAATGACTTCAGTATAAATACATGTTCACTTTGATTCATGTGTTGTTTTTTTCTGACTTTATGTGAATGAAAATGTGCAAATTTGCCTGTTTTCCCACTGTAAATAGGTTCATTTCAAGATATCATTGTCCAGGGCACAGATGCAAAGTCTGCAGGGGATTATAGCCATTTTTATACTTTTTTGGCATAAGCAATTAGGCCATTACTTACTTACCACCCATGAACAAAAAAATGTAAAAATTTGCTCCTGGGAGTAATCCAGTGAGGATGAACAATAACATTATGTGCACATGGTTCAGACTTTAAGTCTCACCATATCTCTATCTCACCATATCTCACCGTATCATTACCACACAAAACACTATATCCATACATCAGGTTTGGTTGTAAGGTGGTTCTTTGTGAGACTGACCTGTAACATGCTGAGGTTTCATGGGTCCAGCTTTCATCAGGAAGGGCTCCCCTCCTTCAAAGGCCAATATCGGATCACCCGAAATGTCACTCTGGGATTGGTCCTTCCCGTTGTTGCTGTTTCCGCTGTGATTGGACAGCTGGATGATCTCTTCAAAGTCAGCAGCCTCCCCATTGGAGGAAAGGCCATTCTGGTGCTTGGTAGGCTGAACACCATTCATCACTGGAGCGGAGTCCCAGGCCCCGGTGCTGAGGGAGCAGATTTTTTTAAGACCTTGGAAATTTACCACTACAAACTCCTCAAACACAAAAGCAACCAAAGCAGTACACAGCAATGCCATATGAACTCCAAACCACCAAAGAAAGCTTTATGGGTAAACGAGTGCTTTACTTTACAAAGGACAATGATTTCTAAGAGGGGCTTTACTGAAACAGATCGATCAAAATTATTGCTCTTCTTTATTAGGGCATGAGAGTAATTTATAAGGCATGGCTCAGTATGGCTCTACTTAAACAGTTTTGTCCAACTGTGCTCTTTGAGGATTTCATTATGTATAATCTGCCAATAAACAAGCAAAGGATAATTATTAATGTGTATTCCAAGAGAACAGCGATAATTAAAAACTCTTTTTTTTAAGCTTAATAGCTGCTTTTAAGTAGCCCCATGGTAACCGCTGCGGCAAAGTTAACGACACTGGCTGTATATCAGATAGCACTAAAATAAAATGAATCTTAAGGGACTATCGCTTTTTTCTTTGTTTACCTTGCTTTCGTGTCAGCGTGTGATTGGCCCTCATCTGTGGCACCATTGTTCAGGGTTTGGGATGGATTGGGCTGGTTTTCAGGAGCTGAAACAAAATGACAGGATCACATTTCACTTGATGGGATTTCTCTCCAGTCCATTTAAGTCCAATCAGTCACACAGATCTCTCCTTATGAGGACTCGGCCTGGAATACCGTCTTCCACTATTTTCTATTGTTGATATACGAATTACAAAACACTGCGCTTTGTGCATTTTAATATTTCAAAGTTTCACGGACCATTCAAGAACAGTTACAAGTTTCAAACGATTAAAATAACAGACGTCAGAGCGAGAATAAAGATGGTAAAACTCCATTTGTACATGGGTTACAAAACATAAGCATTCAAAGAAAAAAACACAGCTCTCAAAAGAAAATCTCGCATACAAATCTGTGCTTACTCATATTGCTCTCAGGCTGTGTCCGTGTGTCTTTGCCATTGACTTGAGCTGGAGACTTGATGTCCTTCTGCAATAAAAGTACACAGAGTTTCTGTAAGTCTTTAAAGAAAAAAAAAAAAGAAAAAAAAAAGATTAAGATTTTTCCTGAGCAGTGGGTTTATTTAGGGTGTACTTACCTTCTCTCCTGTATCACTCTTCCGTGTTCTCTTCATAATCTCTTCAAGGCGCTAGAGAGGATAAATATACCAAGGACATTGTCATATAAGTTATGAGGATTATTAATGAAAATATACTTTTTTTTAAAATTCTTTTTTCCTAAGTACCTTCTTTCTCTCCAGGCGTTCCTGTTCTTCTTTCTGAAAGTGTTTCTCTCTCTCCAACCTCTGGCGTTCTGCCTCCTCTCTGGCCTTGGCCTCTGCTTCTTCTTTCTGTTATATAAAACATAAACTACATGACCCACAATTCTCCTCTCATTATACCCCTATCATATTAGCTGGTTATTAAATAAATTATCTATTAACTTTTTTCTTTACTGTAAATGAATGTGTCCTGCCAGTCTCCTTTAGTTGACAGGCAAGGGAACATTCTGTACAAACTCATTCAGTGCAATGTTTTGATTCAGAGCTTCACCTCAAGGTGGAAGCAGAGATACAGTTTAAACCCACGCTCCCCAGGCAGACTTGGCTACAATCATAAAGTAAAACATACCGTTCCACAGCTATTGGTGTTCAGGGAAAGCATGAGGACAAAAACGCCATAACGAAAAGATTGTCCCTTAGTCTTCAGAGGTCATTAGAATTATTAACATGGTAAGAAAGCCTCCTCAGAGACATTAGGAGAAAAGGGCTCTAACACATCCTCTCCTCCTTTTGTTTAATCTACTGTATTAACAGACACTGGGGTACTTGTATAATGAGCAGTAATGATTCTCTGTGCATAAGCACTGAGATTATACGGTCGTGACTGGGTGGTGAGGCTTACTGAAGTGCACTGGCATTGTCAGGTTCTATCCTGGTACAGAGTAACTGTCCTGCTGACCCATAACACAGAGCTGAAGACACACACAGGCCAAGGGCACAGGATAAAGGACAAAGCTGTCCCTGCTTACGGCGTGCTGACTGGCCCTTCTCTTAGATTAAATGTTACACCCATGGGCCTGTGAAGGACAGCAGCTGGTGTTAGCCTGGAGGGCAGACGCTACAGACAGTCACACTACCACACGCCTGTTCTGTCTTCTGCACAGTCGAGCCTCCAAACCACTTAACTCCAGGGGGCTTTACCCAGAAAATAACACACGCACGCACACACAAACACGTGCACGCGCATTTGCTACAAGGTATGTTGAATGATTCTTTATTTGCCATTCTGTCTGAAAAGTCACCTTGATAGAGTTATGGGAGAGAAGGCCGTTGTTTTTTTTCCTATGACGTTATACCGGATAGGGTGTAAACGCAGAAAAAAACGCATGGCTCTGTATAAACTAAAGATGTGCTTAAAATTCTTTGATGACATTATTTACTGCATAATCTTGTCTTGTGATAATTCAACATGACAGAAATGATATTTCCACTTCCCACAAGGCCACTGGGTCCATATTTCTGCATTTCCAATCACACATACAATTACGCACGGGATTCTATTTCACAAAGCATTACACCCGCACGTCTCACAAACCCCTTTACGCTCCTTCCTCCTGGTTATCTGCTTCTCCACGTTCCCTGTTTAGAAACTCCAGACGACGCTCACCTGTCTCTGGAGGCGTTCGTTCTCCTCCTGCTCGGCGCGTGCTCTCTCCTGCGCCTCACGCTCCTCCTCCAGACGCTTGGCTTCGTCGCGCAGACGCTGCTGCTCCGCCATGGCTCGCGCCTCCTCTTCCCTGCGCTTCCTCTCCTCCGCCTCCCGTGCGGCGCGCTCCTCGCGCAGGAGCCTGTTTCAGTCAGTCGGTCAGCGCGTCACATGTTAAGAGCCGCTGATCTTTACATAAACTACATCTCGCTCTGTCTGTGAAACGTCTAAACAAGTCAAATATAAACATTTGTTCTACAGTCTCCGCTTTCGCTGAGCTTCCCCAGCCAGTTATGCTAGGCTATCCCTTTTTTGGCTCTTTCTGTTTTCCTATGTTGAATACATTCCTTTCTTATTTTCTCTGAAGAGAAAGCGAAAATGAAATACGGAACCTATACATTTCACGATGATGAACAGCACGGACATCCTTGCTGAAGTGACTGTCCAGTAATTCAGTCACATGATCACCATTAACTTCAATGAACGGTTGGATTAATTCTCAAACGAGTTTTGGAGTTACCTTAACCGGCTAAAGCAAGCAGACAGATAAAGGAAGACCAGTGTATGCTGCCTTTAATGTTGTGTTTTTACACGTCCTCCCCATAAACCCTGACCTCCGTTAGTTAGTGACTGACCTGTTCCTGTGCTCCTGCTCCATTCTCTCTTGCTCCTCTCTCTCACGCTGTTCGCGTGCCTGTCTACGCTTCTCAGCCAGGACGCGAGCGGCCTCCTCTGGGTCGTTGGTCCCAGCCATTGGTTTGGGGGTCACGAGGGCCGGTTCGGGAGGTAAAGAGGGCGTGACCACCGGAGCTGCAGCAGGAGAAGTGGCTGTGATTGGTGGATTCACTGAAGGAGGCGTTGCAGGAGCAGAAGAGACGGTGATGGCAGGAACACTGGGAGAGACTATATATTGGAGAGAGACAGTAAGAAAAATTCAAGTTTAAGGGGCCCCAGTGAAGCAGTTATATGACACAGTAAAGGTTGGGTACATTAGTATATTGTAAACCATATGCTACATGTTAAATTCATCTATATTTCCCTCTCATAAAACAACTGCCACAAGTCGAGTGCTTATGAGCTTCTTTCTTTCTTGAATCACTACAGTCTAAGAGCTCAGAACACAATCCAGCGCTAGGCAACAGTAACCACGGAAAACACACGCACTCTTTGTCTCTTTAGGAAGGTCAGGCTGGCTGGGCTCTTTCTTCGTTTCCACGGCAACTGCGGTGACCGTCTGGGGCTGTACCCTGGCAGGGGTTTGTGCTCGCTTGGGTCGAGTCTTGGTACCAGGAGGGGTCCGGCCAGAGGCAGGGGGCTTGGGAGACACAGTGGGGTTCGGGGATAGGGGCCGGCTCCTCGGAGGTGTGGGTGACGAGGTTCTGTTTTTGGGTTTTGTTGTAGTGCTAAGGAGAGGAGAGGAGAGGACAGAAGACAAGAAGAGAAGAGAAGAGAAGAGAAGAGAAGAGAAGAGAAGAGAAGAGAAGAGAAGAGAAGAGAAGAGAAGAGAAGAGAAGAGAGCAAATTAATTTACAATAATTCATTTGCTATCACTTACAATCTCAGCTTGACAGCACTTCTATTTAATCTTATATTACCATCTGCATCTGGGAGACTAGCTTTTAAAACAAGGTCTCCGCCCTTATGGTAGTATATTTCAGCAGATCACAGTCAGACATTTAACAAAAGCAGCACAGCTCCTTGCTTTTTAAGCAGCGAGAGTGAGTGCGACGATCATTTACCTTCTTTTCATCATGGGAAACGCCGCTCTTTCTCAGGGCCCCTGTACACTTGG
>NC_044506.1:9521950-9611950 GCF_902362185.1 Chanos chanos | reverse complement strand
ACTAACCATAATCATAATAACAAAAAGAAAAAGAAAACGAAACGAAAGCCAAACCGAGGGATCTGAAGGACTTGGGAGGGTGAGGGGGGGAGGGGTTGGGGGGGGGGAGGGGTCTGGTGGACATTGACACGGCTCGTCCTTACTTCTGTTGGGAGAGTTCCAGAGGGTGGCTGAAGACTTGGACAGCCTGTTGTTAATGACAGGTTCCACCTGTCTGGGCAGGTTGACAGTGGAGGCCGAGCATCTGCCTGCACCGGAGAGAACGCAACAGACAACAAGACGTTTTCATACAAGGCACGCACGCCAGGACGCCACGGCCCGGGAGGACAACGTCACGGGGGGGTCGGAGGGGGAGAGGTTAAATTAACAAAAAATAAATAAATAAATAAAATAAAAAAACAAACCAAAAAAATTTTGAAAAATCATGCCGGCGTCTCGCTTATGTGGAAAGGAAGTCCTTTAAAGTCATGCTGGGCTTCAGGGATGGCAGATGTGGCTACTGGTCACATTAACAACTCTTGTTCATTAATGATCAGATCTAGACTTTTGCTTGTGTTTTCTTCAGTTCTGTTCCAGATGTGTTAACCTGAGGGAACTGGATCATTCTGGAATCACATTTAATCACACTTTCCATTTAGACTCAACACAGCCTTTCACCATTTCCATACACATCCACTCACCAGACACAAGTCAACTGTGACCAAAATAATAATTACACTCTCTGTTTCTCTCCAATACACACACACACACACACACACACTTATTAATGAGGAGGTCAGGCAGTGCCTCGGTGTCAGATATTTGAATGGTGACCTCTCATTCTTTAACAACACTGTGAGATTTGTGATCTGCTCTACGAGGTCTGACACCTCCTTAAGAGAACATCTTACAGGTTCATGTCAGCTCTTGTCCAACACAGTTCATCTAATTAAACAACATCTCCTCCCCAAAAATTCATGTTAACGCCTATGAAAGGGATCAACTAAAGAAAAAAGTCAATGAATGCCATGTAAAAAAATGTGATTCATCATGATTAATAACGCCGTGACAGTGAGATTATTGTAAAATGATTTGGAAACTCATCAGATTGTTCGAAAGATTACAGCAGTTACATTTCATCTGACACCGTCTCAAATCCAAAATCAAAGTTAGGAATGACTGTAATGTCTGTAACCTTTTTCAGGATTCATTCAATAACAAACTGACAACAAATTTACTTTTTAAATACACTGAGGCTAAAATCACACATTTAAATGTGCAAATACAACACAACGTTCATACGAACGGTGGCCTAGTTTACGATGAAATCTCACAGCCTGTCCTATCAGACAGCCGCACCGTTTCTCTTATCTGACCTTCCACCTGTTTACACTCACTCTATGCTCCCAAAGTCACTCTGGGTTCTGTTATCTCGGCACCGACGCTACTCACTTTCTCTGCGGGAGGTCTGGTTCAGTCCTCCGGCCCAGGACCATCTCTGCTGGCGGATCTCGGCCCAGGTCTTCTTGGTGGACCTCTTGATGGCGGACTCATACCTCTCCTGAGTAACAGACACCCCGAGCTACCGTTAAAAGGTCAGCAAGAGACACCCAAATATTCTATTCACTCTGAAAACCTGTACGGCATGCAAAAGTTTTCAGAACCTGTGGCAGCAATACGACAGAATAAAAGCCAAAAGACGCGTACACACATATATATATATATATCTTACAGAAGTCTCACATGGACCTCACTGTAATGAAATACAGACCCCATTATAGTCCCTCTCACACACACGGGTACTGAATAGTCCCTCGTTCAGTTCAGACTGGTGTAAACCCACAGGGGCTGTCTAAGCACCCCTCCCCACCTTGTTCTTCTCTAGTTTCTGTCTCTGTTTCTCCTCCAGGAGGGCGCGACGTTTCTCCGCCTTGAGCCTCTGCTCCTCCAGCTTCTTCCGACGCTCCTCCAGCTGGCTGTCCCTCAGACGCCGCGCCTTCTCCTCTTTCTCAAGCCACTGGGCCTTCTTGGCCGCTGCAGAGAGGGAGGAGAGAGGTCAGCGCAGTTACGCAGAGGAGGTTTCATCTTTCCCAAAGGAAACTGACCCGAATACGTTCATCTCAGCGTCCCCCCCCCCTCCAGCGCACTGATTCGGTCGGGTTCGGTACCGAGCGGCGACCTGACGAGAACACTGTGCTGAGATCAGCTTGGATTCTCAGTTTTCTCTTTAAGCGACAACAATGCAGAATCGAAGTGACGCTGCTGGTGGAGGAGACTGCTGGTCGTCTAAACTTTGCATGAACTCGTTAATGGTTTCAACATGTTCATCCCTTTTGATGAATTTAACAAATAACAGCTTTTCAAAAACATGACAGGGAAAGCATTTCTAAACAAAGACTGAGATGAAAACAATAAACAAAAAGCAACTAGACCAGAAAACTCTGCCCTGTGGCAGCATTGAGAAACTCCAGCAGAAGTCACAGAGGAGGTTCAATTACTGTTCCTAATGAACAAAAAAAAACAAACAATTAAAACGCAATCGACGCTCCTTGTTTAAAAGTCCCATCATGCTGTGCGACAGCTGGGTGCATTCTGCTCTCCGAGTTCCTCTGGTAAACACGCCATATCGCTCACTGGCATTTCCTGTTTTGCAGTCTCCTCTAACGGGCCTTTAAGAAACCCGCAGCACCCTTCCACGCTTGGCAATGTGTTTCGCACATGAGGCTAGACAAACGAAACTGGGACTGACTGAGTGCACACACGCTACAGGGAATGGAGAGGAAATAATTACATTAACAGCGATGTTTAAAATTCATGCAGGGTCTTAAATAGTTTCTGTTTCTCTTTTGTTGTTTTTCTTTTTCTCTAATGTCTTTTTGTTCTTTTCTTGACTTTACATGATCCCTGAGGTGATTTTGGTTTGCACGGTCACATCTGAGAAAACGTTTTTAAAGATAGTTGAGCGGTGACCCAATAAAATGGATGAGGGAAAAAAAAAAAGTTTCAGCATTATTTCTGTGAGATATTAACCACAAGGCATATTCACTGTATTTGAAATCTGAGATTTCGATGGTTTCCTTTAGCTGAAGACTCCTGCATTAAGATGAACCAAACCGAGGCGAGTTTAGAGAACCTATAATCACTTTGACAGAGTATTTAAAAAACACTTTTATTACACACTGTTGTGTGTGTGTGTGTGTTTTTTACCCCCCTAATCATAGTTCAAGAACAGAGCAGTAGAGAACCCTCAGAGTACGAATCAACAGTAACATGTCCTGAAAGCCATGTCAATGTGTTACAGCACTTAAACGTAATCATTCCGCTTTTATTTTTTCCTCTTTCTGAATGGATTCTATGCTTTATACTACAAAACCTATCTCTGTATGGTGTACATAAGGATTTTCAAAGCTCTCTCCTGTGCCCATCCCAGTGGTATTGTTTGCATTGTATTCTCTGCTGTCTTGTTTCTCTCTCTAAATAAATTCAAACTCTGCATTCCTCTGTATCCCTTCAAGAAAGACATGACAATCCCCGTTCAGCCAGCACAAAAACCACCTCAGCCCTGATTTCTCGTTGAATCTCAGCTCTGCCGTATCATTGGTTTATTACCTGTGCAGGAGAACCTTAACGCTGTAATCCTTTGCCACAATATCAGTTACATAAGAGCCAGGCTCTGAGCTGTGGTGTTTTTTTTTTCATTCTCAGCACTGTTCAAAGCGACAACACCAAAGTATTAAAATGTTCCTTTTCATCCTCCTCAGGATCTGAACGCAGGGCTTTATTTTCACATACATAGTGAATTTTTACCCGAGCTAGGCTTTTCTTTCCCAACAACAACAACATTAAGACCTTAACGCGGGGGATAAACAGCGTAAGCCTGTGTGAGGGAGCAGAGCCACGCTGAAGCTCCACTGGCCTTATCGGCGGTGAACAGAACGGACACTGGGCTGACGAGGTTAGGGCTTTGTTTGGCTTAGTCTTCCAAAGGCTGCTGAAAGGCTACGATCAGCCAAGTGGGCTAATGATGTTAATGGACTGAGTAATTATATCTCATACACTGAAGAGCTTTGCTTTACTCATCCACGGCTGAATTGTTCACAAAATGCCTCTGGGCTAATATTGAACTGATAAATGTGGATTTTTTTTTTTTTTGTACATAAGTGCTATTGGATTGATTGCCTGGGCTTGATGTACTCATCCAATAGAAGGGACCAGATCAGAAACACTACACACTTCATCTGGATTATATTCTGTATGTTTTGCTACGTTGATAAATATACTTTGTCAAACAAACCTATTAATCAGTCTGATACTTTAGAAATTAAAATAAAAGTAAAATAAATACATTTTGTAAAACAGGCCCAGAAATGGAAACAAATTAAAACAAGCAACATCGATCACATACAGAAGAGAATCAGTTGATTATAAATCAGCACATTCAACCTTTGAGAATGTACATCAATTAGCTGCACCATATTTTACCACAACATTAAAGTACCAAATTAAAGTACCAAAAAGGAGCAATCAAAAGCAATGAAAACAATGATTATCTCCAAAAAAAAAAAAAACACTGCGAGAATGAGAGCATGGATCATTCAACAATCACAGTGCACATGATGGGAGAGGCCACCCCCGCGGCATGTCAGGAGTCTTACCTTGCTCCTGGGTGCGCTGTTCTGCAGCGTTAAAAACAGAGGGTGAGAAAAGCTGTCAATCACATATAGCCACGCCCTCATCACTGCTTCAGAACAGAAGCTAATTACGTGCTATGTGACTGAACAGTTGTTAATTCCTTAATGGTTTTAAATTACAAAGTTATTAACACTATTGAGTTTTGGGTTTTTTTCAATGGCCATAACTACCTCAAGACACACAATTATCCACAGATATGGAGTGCGAAACACAGACCTAGTTTTGGGTATGTTTATACCAACAAATTCTCACTTCAACCAGAAACAGTTATAAAAGGTTTTGTTCACCTTGAGTGTCACTTACCCAGCTTTTTGGCTCTCTCCTCTCTCCTCTGTTTTGCCAGTTTCTGTCTTTGCTCTGAATTCATGGCATCTGTTGTGAAAAAAAAAAACCCAAACAGATGGTGTGTTAGATAAGGTTTGCGTTTTTGCCGTGTTAATGTGCCACAAGCCGCAGCACTGCCAACGTGCCAAAAACACCCGAGAAGGGACGATGCTTAAAACATCACCCTTGGCTAATGAGGCTCTTGTTTGACGTCTTGCTTTCAGGTTCTACACTGAAGACCAAAGTGACTCAGTCACAATCAATAAGCCTCAAGCTAAAATCTCTAAGGGAACAATTTGATCAGTGACAATTATTCACCATGACAGCTGTGACTGTTCTGTTTACTGACACAGTGTTTGATTTCCCTATCAAAGCAAGAGGGTTTTCTAATGTTAGGTCTGGTCTACTTCCTGTAATTCTACGACAAGCGAGATAGGCAGAGCATCTGAATATATGATGTAAATCTGTTTTTCCTCTTGCTCCCCGTACGGGATTTGGACCACTTGCGCCGGTTGAGATTTATGCGTCACGAACAGCACCCTGGAGTTACCGCCTTCTTTATGGGCATCTACCGATACATATACGCATTTTTACTGCAAATCAAACAGGGGCCTGCGGCAACGTCCTGTCGCTATGACAACCAGCCTTCCTCCCACCAGCATCAAAGAATTTCTTGGCCGAATTTGATCTGCGTTGGTCTGACTGTTCCGCAACCCCCTTTCCCTCTGCATCTGGAGGTCCAATCCTCGATTCAAGACTACACCAGTCCTGTCTCTTCATCCCCCCATTTTAATGAAAGATGACTTGGCGTTTAGCCACCGCCATCTGTCTGATAAGACCGAAATGGATGAGGGTTTTATGGAGGACGCCGTGATGATAGCATCCTGTTCTTGTAATCATATGAGCTATCACCTGGTTACATGTACACGCCATTCTTCAACCTTCCCCTGAATGTTTGCTGTAAGAGACTCTACTCTGATGGCAAGGGCTTTTCTGGGGGGTTTTTTTTGTTTTTTTTATGTTGTTTGCTCCCCATTCTGAGAACTATGAGACTCTCTAGGAGTCTTTGTCGTGCTAAATAAAAAGGACAAATATATACTCAAAGCTCTCAGACTCTCGTCTGTTTCAGAATTACACGGGATGGGCTGCCATGCGAAAGCAGAGTACAGTAAATACACATTTGATCAAAATAAAGATATATCTCATCTAACTGTCCTTCAAGCATCTGTTTCATCTTGTGACCATCTGTTTTCATTCAGCCATTCTCCGTTTCACAGAAACTGGTCGGTTATCTACCGACAACATATTTGGCTGGACAACCTGAAAACAAATAAACAAACATACCAAAAACCTTCAAAGCCATTTTTCTGTCTGTTTTTGTGTAGTTACTGCTTTTGGCCTCCGTTTGGCAGTGTCTTTCCCCTCCTTGATTTCATTAGACTGACGCTGTGTGTGTGTGTGTGTGTGTGTGTGTGTGTGGTCTGGCGTGTGTGCGTGTGATGGTGGTGTGTCAGAGCAGATGTGGTGTTACTTTGATGGTGGTTTCTTTTGAGGACCAGAGCAGGCGTGCCCTCTCAGGTGAGACGCCGTACCTTTTTTGGGCTGCGGGCTGGCAGCTGCTCCAGGTGTGGAGGACCTTCCGTCGCCTCTGCTGGGGGTGTCTGCTTTGGAGGGCGGATCTGTTATCAGAGAGGAGTCTGTGATTGTAGTGTCATCTGCTCTCAGGAGCTCACTCTCTACCCCATTCTCCTTCTCCACTCTGGGACTTGTCTCCGGAGAAGAGGTGAGAGCTGCAAAAAAAAAAACAACAACAACAAAAAAAACGTTTGTTCAGAGGTGTACAAAATTTAGAACATATCAACAGCCATCTGGCAATGAATTAAATTATAAACATGAGTAACGATATTTCTGTCTTTCACAATTGTGTTCCCGGACGTTAGCCCATTAGCATTCAGCTAATTTGAAAAATTACAGCGAACGTCGTTCATATAAAATATTTTCAATCACTGAAACAATACCACGCTGTTGTTTTGCTGCTTAAATATTCAGGCAGCCTTCATTCCATAACACAACCGGAAGAGTTCTGAATAATGTGGTGATTTATATGCGGCCAGTGGACTCCAAATACTCTCTTTTAAGACTTCTTCACAACACTCGCTCTGGTATCCTTGTCCTCATTAGCAGAGAACTTCAACTCCATTAACATCCCGTTCACACCCCAATCACACGCATCAGTCAAGGCACTAGCATCAAAGCAACTCTGGGCTCTCCCTAGAGCTCCTGTACACATATTATGTATTCAATAGACCCTTAAGAGAGAGAGAGAGAGAGAGAGAGAGAGAGAGAGAGAGAGAGAGAAGGGGAGAGAGAAAGAGAAAGAGAAAGGGATAAGGAGACAGAGAGGCAGGCTGTAAAGACTGCATTTCTAGAATTCATGAGTCATCCCAAAAATGTACACCCCCAGTCTAGGTCAGATTTGATAAAACAGAATATCGGGCTGGGCGGATTTCGGATTCCGCTGGGCTTGGATTGTCGGCGAGGCAGTGCCGTGATATTGGCGACAGACTTGAAATCAAAGGCTTGTCGATTCCAGCGCCCACACTGTGTCCTTGAGTGAGGTCCTTCAGTTCCTCTGCTTCAGTGGAACATCCAGTTAGAGCTGATTTGCATAAAAGTTCCACAGTATTAAAGCATCTGCTCTATGACCTAATGTGAGTGGTCCTATGAGAGAGACTGCAGCGCACGTAACGGGATAACTAGCTCTTTTGAAAGAGAAAGACCGCGGGGGGCCTTTTAACCAAAATGGTGGCCGGGTATTTGACCTCTGACCTGAGAGAAGTAAAGAGCAGGTCAGAGTGAGTCTTGCACCTCCTGTTTTCATTCTGGAGCCGTCCTGTGTTTTCACAACTGGTTCCTTCGCCACAGCTGAATCTCTGTCTCTGATCTTGCAGCTGCCGCCTGCCCTGTGCAGGCTCCATGAGAACCCATAGGACAGCCATAAAGAGGCCTGACAAGCAGTCCACCCACACTGTGCCGTCTGGAGCACAAAGTAACGTCTAGTAGCAGTGAAACACAGTGCAAGTAATAGTCATTCTTTCCCTGTACACAGCGCACAAACAAAGTTAGACCGCTGAAATTAAACACACTGAAGAACAGAAAACGTTAAACAACAGAAGGTCTTCGTCAAAAATGAGGTGACTATATCTCTCTCTCTCTCTCTCTCTCTCCCTCTCTCCCTCTCTCTCTCTTTCTCTGTGTCTCTCTCTCTCTCTCTCCCTCTCTTTCTCTGTGTCTCTCTCTCTCTCTCTCTCTCTCTCCCTCTCTCTCTCTCTCTCTGTCTCTCTCTCTCTCTCTCTCTCTCTCTGTCTCTCTCCCTCTCTCTCTCTCTGTCTCTCTCTCTCTTTCTCTTTCTCTGTGTCTCTCTCTGTGATGGATGTTAGTTAAAATGAGGGACCAGAGATTTAGGGATCTGCTGCTCACAGTTGGCCGACTGAGTGTGTCTCCAGACTTTTCTGGTCACACTCAGAACGAGCACAGATTTCCAGTCTGAGACTGGGCCCAGCTCCAGTCCATGCTAACGTCACCATCCAGGCAGGGTTCACTCTGTCTCTAAAAGTCTACTCCAGCCTACTCTGGTAATGTGTTATTTGTTGAGAAAGGAGATAAACAAAAAAAAAACAGCACAACAACTTAAAGACTCCCTGTTGCCAAAGTGGCCAAGAGGGACATTTTTTTAAAAGAATCAAGTAGTGTAGAAAAGAGTAAAAAAGGTATATTCACTTATCCTTAAACTAAGATAACAAACACGAAACCTTTAGGAGGAATTTCCTGAGCTTGTGAACAATCAAAATAGGTTGACGTTGCGATGAAATCACAAATCCTACAAAACAACGTGCAATATTTTTCACACGGTTCTCAGGCTAATCTCCAAAAATATACAACTTTGTCCCATGTCCGAAGGTGAAGGAGGAGACCAGAATTGAACAGATGGTTTCAGGGGTTGTGTGACCAGAACAAACGTTTATATAGGTCATTACAAAGCTATTGTACGTTCATTACACATATTCTTAGATACTGGCAACCGTGTCGGGGCAGCATTTTTGTGTCCTTATAATGAGCAAACTAAAGCTACTCCATAAGGACATTACACTTCACGTAATTTGCATAGAATGAATGATAACAGTGATACGGCCTAGGTGAGAGCCAAGGTAGACTGGTAGTGAATCTATCTAGGGAAATATTAAATGATGCATGCGTAGATTCTAGAAGCTTCTACCCCGTGGTGGGTCTGTGGTTGCTGGATGAGAGAGTCAATAACAGGGCAGAGAGAGCACATAGATTCCACTCAATCTGCATAGTAACAGGCGATTGGCCAAGACCTCATAAAACACACAGAAAAGGGCTTATACCAGAATGTTAATTTTAGACAACTTTGCATGTGTGTGTGTATGTGTGTGTGTGTGTGTGTATGTCTATGTCTGTCTGTCTGTCTGTCTGTCTCAAAGGAACCACATGGAAGTAAAATGGGAGCAGTGTTGAGAAAGAAAAAGACGACAAAGAAAGGAGCAAACGGATAAACAAGAGAGAGACTGAAGAACGACAGCATGTCCAAACAGGCTTCTCCATATAAAGCGCAGTGCAGGAGCCCCACAGCAGAGAAACAGCAATGAAATGAGTCTGCCGACTACACTTTTATCCTCTTTGTGCAAGACTGTACTCTGAACAGGGTTAAAATAAGAAATGAGCAACTTTCAACACTGCCACAAACTGCAAAACAAATTCTCACACCAACAAGATTCGACAGACTGCCAACAAAATTAATCTAATTTTATAATCTCATGAGATGTACATCATAAATGAAAAAAAAAAAAAAACTCTCTTCAAAGCTCTAGCAGTAACCCTGAAGGAGACAATGAAAGATCTGACTGGCTCCTGTACCGACTGCACCTGCGGCTCTGTCGGACGTGTACAAACGTGAGCGCGGTTCGGGCGTTCACATGACACGTCTCCTCAGACACCACTCCGTCACGCTCACCACTGCTGGCTCACATTACAGCGGTGGTAGATAGGCACACATGATAAAAATAGCTGTGGATACCCTACTGTGATTGTGAGCCATAAAAGGCACTGGGTTTTCCAGAGACGATTTTTGTGATATAAACGACAAAAGGTGGGCAAAGAGAGAGAGAGAGAGAGAGAGAGAGAGAAAGAGAGAGAGAAGTAAAACAGGGTGTAGATAATACACGATGCATATATGGGGAAACATTCTAAAATATCATTCTGACTTGGTGTGGAGGTTAGGCAGGGTCATTGAACTTTGCTCTGCGGGAGGTCAAACAATCGTTCATCAGTTGTTAACAGGCAATTTCTTGATCACACAACATGTGCTAGATAACATTTTACTGCCCTGCTCTGGTTTACAATAAATACGAGGGACTTCCCGGACGTTTTAACTCAGTCTCTATCTGCTCTTGTCAATTTTGCTAAGTTAATGTTCAGATGTTCCTCAGGTCCTCTCAGGGCCCCATGCCCCCACCCCTCCCCACTGGGCCTCTGACACTGTTGTACTGACATTAACACATGGGCCCAGGGAGGACAGACAAGTCGGTGCGCAGACAGTGTGTCAGTATGGTATGAATTGGGTCAGCACCTCCATAATGGACCACTCTGCTCTAGGAGGATCTGTCAGCCAGCCGGTGGTAGGAGGGGGATGTAAAGGGGGGAGGGGGGGGGGGGCAGCGGCAGCAGCCTGGTGCAACTGGGTCAGGCCGACCTCAGGCATCTTCGGTATGCGTTTCCCCCTCTGTTTATACGGATGGCAACACCACGCAGGGTGCCTGCACTTTGGAAGCGGCTCGCTTCCACAAGGACGACAGTAAGATCAACAAGACAAGTCCTGAGCACAGAGCTGAACTGTATGGCCCCAGAGAATACAAAATCAATACTATTTAACACATGAAAAGACCTCAAGCTTGCCTCTGTCTACACCGACGAAGGCTTATGCTTGATCATATTCTTTCCCTCAATGCAAAGTTTGGACCTGATGTAGCTCTTTGTTTGGTTTGGATCTTTATTATAAAAGGCAGGATTTACTTGTGAACAATCTGTTGTGTTTTTAACACTTTTATATAAAAGAGTTAATACAAATAAATACATCGCCACAGCATTATAAAAATATATCTAGTGTTGTATTTGGGGTTTAACTAAGTCTATCTCAAAAATCCCTTAGATTTCAAAACATATATTCCATTTTAGGGGGATCTCTATGACAATAAGACAAAGATAATCACATGTGTGGAAAAATTCTTAAGGATAAGTCTGGGTTCCAGAGTAACTCTGGGTGACTGACAGTTCACAGTATACACATCCGAGGACACAATGAAAGGCCTTTTGTAGCAGAAAATAGAATCCACATTCAAAATTACAGGCTACTTTCTTGTGCTGTGTGTGCCATGAGAAACTTATCTTGGCGTTAGACTACAGTTCAGCGAAATTACATCATTGTGCTGACTTATTTTGCTTAAGGAAACAGAGGAGAACAAAATGTACTACTGTGTGAAAATGTCGCCAAATCCCTCCTAGTGGAAACGCAACACTGTGGTGTGATGCTCTATGATAAGATGAGACTTTTCTATATGACTAGAAATTCTAGGAAGTTCAATATTATGACACAAGCCGTTATCTTCAGAAAAATCTCAGCCGTAATCCTATTCCAAAACCATTAATGAAAATGATTGGAAACAAACAGCAATATGAACTGGAATTAATATCATATGGCACCGGGGAGGGCAGACCGCAGTGCGGATCCAGCGAAGGAACCGTGAATCTGGAGCACACAAAAGCAGTCACTTTGAGTGGAGCCAACGCGACTGGAGAATCCTCCAGTGGAGCATGAGCAATCTGACGAGAATCTCAGGACCCTGGCTGCTGCTTCTTCTCCTCAACCGGGTTACCCACATTCGCAGCGACTGCACGCATCCATAAACGCAGCACATGGCAGAGGCGCATGAATCATACATGAATTATAAATGTTTCAAGACTCTTCCCTACCACCGGGCTCTGCTCCTGCACAGAGTAAAATAAGAAAAAAAAAAAGAAAAAAAAAAGAAGGTTAACTGCTGTGTGATGCAAAACATTTGACAGTCTGGACAGGTGGTGCGTGAAAACGGCTGTAGCTCTTTCACTGAAGGTTCCGGATGTCCAAACAAAAGAAAACAAGAGGTTCCAGAACTGTTTACTTTGACCACCGGGACTGTGACCTCATAATTGCATCATTGCTCCCAGCTGAAAGGGGCGGGGCTGGAAGCCCGCGGGGCTTGGGGAAGGGCGCGTGCATGCCTTCTGTCGACGCCCATCCAGTCTCAGCGCGCCACAGGCGCTGTGCGCATATCTGACGGATCACAGTGCATGTTCCAGCTCAGCCTCTTAATGTAATGATAACAATGTGTCACAGTGGTGCAGTCCTTGCCCTCCGCAGACACGCGCAGCTAAAAAGCCAGACGCTGTGACAAAACCCAAACCACTGGAAAACTGTGACAGAGAGATTGCTTGACACGAGAATACTGATTCGGCGACAGAAATGACAATCCCAAGGCAACGACAGGTAGTAGTTAAAATACACATGAGATCCCTGTGTGCTGTAGAGCAGAACATGTTGCCAGTGCTGATTGGGCTGATTGGGTGTCTTCATAGGCACTTTCCGGCTCCACCTCAAAACGTGTCCATCACCCTCAGACTGACGCATTGGCCCATGCAAGTGGTGTGTACAGTAGAATTGCTCAGCTGACGGTCATACTGAGAGAGGCCTGTTGTAGGACAACTAGGATTTCTGTGTTTCTCGGGACAACTGTGTGTTAATGCTTTCCACTGATCATACAGACAGCATTTCGACATGGCATGACCATGGTACTGCTAGACTGTGTCAGTGGAGATACATGTGTGGTACAGGTCTGATATCATGTTGGTCAGGTTATTAAAAATAGTCCAATATTACTCTGAAATTGGAACCTGATGTTGTGTCAGTACAACAGCATCAAACAAAACACCTCCTCTTCCGCCCCTCTCAATTCACTATTTACAAAGCTCGACAAGAGTGATTACTAATGTCTGTCTGAATGTGTATGCGTGGGTGACTGTGCCTATGTGTATCTCTGAGAGAATGTTTGTTTACATACGTGCTGACCCATTTCTATAACCATATAAGTTCCTGCGAGACGTCGCTCGGTGGCAGTTCGAGCTAACATCTAAAAATACAGCCACCCTTCATTCTGTTCCAGAAAACAGACCTGCAGCGAGCAGGGTATCTCCAAAACAGTAGCCACACTCACCTTATCTGGCCGTTGGCAGGGCCGAATGGAACACGGCCCTGACGGAGCAGCATCCCTGGCTGCACTTTACAAGGCGGAGGAGGGGGATGGGCAATGTTTAATGGGTTGTTCTAAAGGACGACGCGATAGCAGGAGAACAGAAGCAACGGCGCCTGCGTTACCGAGGAAATGAGCAGTCAGCAGAAGGAAAGGAAAAAAAAAAAAGATTCTTTGGTCAAAAAGATGACGTGCTGATTCGGAAGCAATGAGCGAACGCGCATCTCAGGAGAAAAAACAAAACAACGGCATAATATACTGGCACAGTTTATTTCTCATGTGTACGACTTATGCTATAGTGCAACACTGAGTCATGCAGTGCACTGATGAGAGGGTAGGCAATGTAAATAGTGAAAATCACCTGCTCAGTAATAATTACTCATGTCAGACAAGTACTCAGAACGTTGCCCAAATGTCAGCACATCAGCTGACATCCCAAAGTAAACGGACAAAAGTCCAGCAGGTTCAAGTGCAGACCCTTTCCCAACACTCCGCTAAGTACATTTCCGTTCTATTCAATTCCATTCAAACGACTGACTTAGCTGAACCGTTAACAGACAAGGAGGGCAAGGGAGGGGGGGGGGGTGTCTATCAAAAATACTTGAAGCAAAAGCAGTCAAAAGAAAGCCTACGATTCACTGTGAAGAGATTTGGTTACAAGTGAAGAAGCTATTTAACACAGTAGGTGTTTTCATGGAACAAGGACAGTCGGTGACCTTGGCCCAGACACTGCCACAGACAAAGACGTGAGGGGGAAGTAACAGGAGCACACAGATACAAAGCTGCCATGACTCAGTCAATTAATCACACACAGCCCGCTGGCATATGAAAACTCCAGTCTGAGGACGCAGGGGGTTAACTGTGGGCGATTACAAAATGCCTGTGTCCTGAGTAAACAGTGTTTCGGCCCACTGTTAACAGAAGAAACCATCAGAAAATTCCAGAAGATTTAAAAAACCAAATTTGAATACCGTACACCTAAAAAACTGACAGAGGATCCTCTCATGAAGAAATCTAGGGTCAGTTTTGTTGTCAGTTTATGATGGTTAAAGTTAGAGTGCACATGCTTTAAATCTGATCCTAGACCAGCACTAAGGCCAAACTATGCCTGGGAGACAGAGGAGTCACAATCCTTCTGCTGTCCAGGCCACGCCCCTCAGCTGCGTCTCTAATATTAGCACCCCGGTCCTGTGACAAGGCTGGGGAGAGGTGCTATGGGGAACTCAAGCTAGCTAGTTCTGAGAGGTTTGGATATATCTGGAGTTCATGTACACTCCCTCCACACACACACACACACACACACACACACACACACACTTCAAAGCTTCAGCTTCAGCTAAGGCTATGGGGTTACAGCTGTCAGTGACTGAACAAGGCCTGGGGAACATACAAATAAAATGTGGTCAGATATTTAATGAGAGCGGTCTCAGAGAACAAAGTCTGCATGAAAATTGGAGTAAAAATGTCCTACGTTAAGTTGGGGAAGAAGTCAGCACCGAGATTGTGTTTGTGATGTGAGCCTTATTCACACATAAACAACTACAGTGATGACTACTACACATCTGGGCCAGAGAGTGACGATAGGACTGGACAAGCTGACAACGGTAAAGACAAAAAAAAAAAAAAAAAAATCACTCCAGGTTGTTACAGAACACTAAACGCCTGCTGATCAGCCTCCAACAGGACAGACATGTGACACTTACGACAGTAGAATCAGCAGCAACCTTCCTCAGAAATCAATGTTAAAGAGAATTACGCAAAATGGCTTTTTTTTTTTAAAACTTCCACCATGATGAGTCTTGGGCTTGGGGAAGTGCTGCGTACAAATGTGTGGGCAGTGGAAAGACAGAACTGAAAGAGAAAGAGCAAAAAACAAAATAAAACAAAACAAAACAGAAAAAAACAGAAAAGAAAAAGTGGTCTTCTTTTGTTTGAAATTTGGGGGGAGGGAGGGTCTGAACACATAGCAGGCTCTCAAACATCAATATGGTGAGTCTGTCGGGCTTCCTTCCTCAGTCCTCCAGGCCTTCAGAGGTAAAGGGGAGACAATGGGAGTGGGCCCTTAAAATCCATCACAGCAAAGGGATTCACAACACTGAAGCCTCTTGAGTGAAATGCAGAGAAAATGAAATGGCTCGGTCACAGATGCAAGGGGACAGAAATATAGCATGTTCTGTTCGTATAGCATGTGTAGCATAGCATCATATGCCATTGTGTGACACACACGTACGCACGCAGACGGTTTGCGCACACATAAAGTAGATACTCCACGATCCACGACATATGTGCATGATCATCCACTGGTATGTGGCGCACAGAGGCTTCGTAAACCCTGTCACGCGGTCAAAAAGAAATCTTCACCTCTGTCACTTAGAAAAAGAAAAACATTTCCTTTATGACAAAAACAGGGCCTTTTCAGTTAAACCATGCAGGAATGCCTCAGGCCAAGAAAATCACATAATGTGCATGAATGGTTATGTATAATTACAGTACTATTAGCCACATATCTGCATAAATATGCATGCATAATTATCCTTAAAAAGAATTAACACTACGGCTTCGGGGGGGGGGGGGGGGGGGGGGACATATTAACAATGAATTACATTGTGTGCCAAATTCCCCTCCACTTCACTCACTGACAACATCTGAATTTTGACCTTATTTCTAGTAAGAGTTATGAGCACGTATGTGTTCGAACAGAGATCCAATGGCTTTAAAGTTTAGGGACATAAAAAAAAAACTCAAGTTGAGTTTGAGGGTCGGATATGTGAGCCTGAGACTGGTTTCCACTGACTTCCTGCCACAGGGACAGGCGCTGTGGATGATAAGGACAATAAGGACGATGTGCTTGCTCAACACTAATTCCCATTCTATTACAAAGACTGAAAATCTGATCAACAACAACAACAAAACCCCCAACAAAAAAATCACAAAAAAACCTCAATCCATCTATGTTCTCTGTTGTAGTCTATGCAAGTAAGCATGGCGAGTTCCTGTACCCACCCTGCAAAAGGACCTAAAGGAATGACTAGTAAATTCCTCCAAGTAATTAGTGACAGCTTACAATAGCTAGAGAATGGCTGAGAGAACTGCCCACGTCCATGTCATGAATGGAAAGAAATACATGGTCAGTGTGTCGTAACAGAAGCGTCTGCCGAGTGTGTGCTCTCAGAGGCGGATGAAGCATTTCCTCCTCTTCCTGTGAGGGAGGTCAGCTCCACAGTCCCAGTGATCTAAAGGTTTACATCATCTGGACGGCCAGTGCTGACGTGGTGCATCCACCTCCTGAGAAAGACTTAGAAAAAAACACCTCCCCTCGTTTCTCTCTCTCTCTTTCTCTCTCTCTCTCTCTCTCTCTCTCTTTTTTGTCTCTTCCTTCCGTGGCCCTCGCTACAGATAAGAGCCACAGAAAACAAATGCCTCGCATTCTCACTACAGGCTTTCACACCCATCTTTTCTTTCTTTTACCCTCCTCTCTCCCTCCCTCTCTCTCTCCCTCTCTCTCACGTGGCATTAGGCACAGTTCTCGGCACAGAGGATGCGCAAATGACTAAAGTTGTGAGGAGTCGCAACAAATGAGTTGCAGAGTTAACTCTTTCACTCAGATTTAAAATGACGCAGTTTTAATGAAACAAAAGACCAAATCTGTTGCCATAATAGAGTCGCTTTAGACTGGGCAATTCATCTCGAGTTTTAAATATCACTGTTTATATTTGAATCGGACACGGGTATCTTTTACTGCGAGATAATAATATATTGCAGAGTTACTTTTCCCTGCGCACGTGAGAGAGAATGTTGGTTTAGTGCTGGTGACTTTGTTTCCACGTTTCCTGTCATTTTGGATGTGGGACATTATGTCCTCTCAAGACTGGAGTATCTTCACATTCTCCAATTCATACTGTTAAGTTAAACAGTAAAAAAAAAAGACAACACCATGGAGTCAAGTGTAAAACCCGTTGCTGTTCACTTCTCGATTGCATGCTAAATTTCTTGGATAAATTCTAGGATACAAACAAAATGAAAATGTTCAGTACTGAACAGTGTTGAGTATCGTGCAAAAACTGCTCGCCAGTGAGACAGAAAAGGTGATTGTCTTCGTACAGAGACCCTTGCCTCTTCTCTTTGTGAGAAGCTAACAGTGTCCCTTTGAACAAGTCCAGTCTTGGAGAGTCTTGGTTTCATGCCCAACACATTGACTACAAAGCAAGTAATGTTGCCCCATAGAAGATACAAGAGCCTGCCTCTCTCTGTCTCTACATATCAAGCCCTGGAGCAAAAAGGGGGAGAGACTGATTTCTGCCAGTTGTGGATGCCAGCGACTAAACAACGTACCACTGGCTGAGACAGCCCCAGGCAATAGTTGCTTAAAACTCAACCTTTCCCATCAATGTCCTTTACCTGAACCCTCAACCTAACCACAAAAATAAACAAAACTAATTCAAGTATTAAAGTAATGCAACCTTATCCAGCTATTCTGTGGGTAATCCTCAGAATATCCAAACGTGGTGGGAGTAGCAACACAGTGTGTTTTTTTAAGGCCTTAAAGTGAGAAACTACTGCATGAGAGAGAAAGGGAGAGAAGAGGCGGTGTGTCTTGAAAAGAGTCAGCATGAAGGAATGTGTTTTTGTACCAGAGGTCCTTTTCTTCTTTTCGTTTATTATTGCTGAAGGCCACATAAATCTAGGTCAAACCATTAATAAAGATGTAAAACAATCTCTTTTACAAAACACACACGAAAGATATAAAAATAATAATCCCAGCATTAATGACAGTTTCTCATTTAATAACTTTTGGTGCTTCTTCTTCAGGAAGGATTTAGTCAAGACTGAGCTTTCGGAGACGGGGTGTTCAGTACTGAACTGGGCTTGTCGATTACATGTTTTGAGTTACCAAGTCAAAATGCCAAATTACGGCACTAGAACGATCATACTTTGTCCCAATCTCCATCGAGAGCACTGTGCTGCCCTGCGCACAGCTAAAATTATTAATAAAAGGAAAACCATTAAAATGTGATTTCTCAGCGAGAGAAAAAATGTCTATGCCAATGCAAGAACTATAATTAAACCAAATTAGAGAACATCTGGAAATAGAGACATGCAAGGTAGTGATCAGATATTAGTGCCAAACGTACTAATTTGTAATGTTCAACACAAAGATTCATTGCACTTCATGTATGTCAGTTTTAGCCTATCTTGGAAATCAGAGACGAACAGACTAGTGGTGGCAATGTGCTTGTTCTGGTAATCTTTCAAGTCAAAGACCCCATGGGAGTTTTTTTTCTGAAATGGAGACGACTGCGGAGGTATTCCTTTCTCCTGATGAAGGAAAGGGAAGGTAACCGTGCACACCGGTAACACGGGCATGCAACAATATTGCCCACTGACAATAGCCGTGAGCGTCGAGGCTGAAGGCGTGTGGGGGCCAACTGCTTAAGTTACTAGCTACGACGGTCACGCTCTATTGACCCACTGGTTTTATTGTTTTGTACAACATTATGAATAATGACAGGTGTTGCGATTCAGATAAATGACCTTTGGAACAGATATCGTCGAACGTATAGGACAAACTGTCCAAACAAAAACATATTTTGCGACGTTTTGGGACAGATACTACAAATACATAGCTACGCAGAAGCTTCACTTTGATAAAAAGGGTTATGAGAAAGCTGACCATATATCATGTCATGTTGACTACGACCAAGCGCATATATGACGTTAACTTACAGCCTATTAAGGAGCGCTTACCCAAAGATTAATTCGACTTGAAATGCGGACCTCTTGTTGATATTTCGTTGGCTTATACAACATAACCCACCTTTTTCTGTCAGTGTCAGTTTCTCCTCAAAGCTGCCCTCGAAATCTTTGTTCTCCATTTTTTCCATTTAGTCGATGTGTTGTCCTTCCTCTGAGTTAGTCATTCCATTAATGTGACCAAAAACACGTAAAAAAGGAACTCCCAGATCTTTCGTTCAAACACGCCCGAAGTACGCTATATCGATAAAAACATTCATTTACAAACCCCAGCGAATGAAATGATCGTACAGTAGCCTACTCTCCAATGATAATTTATTGCGTGTGGGCAATAAAGGTCTTTAAGTCAAAAAATCCTAGCAGGCTTCTTTTGGAAAATATGTTTCATCAGTGGAGGTAGAAAAACCAAGACCGAAGAAGTATGGGGCCAAGTCCAGGGACCTGCCCATCGCAGGAAAATTGCTTGAAGAATATCTATGCGGGACGGTCGATGCCCTTCCAGCAGACGGTACCATTTTATGGGGAATAACAAATGTAGACAGTTTACCAAAACAGACGTCTTTGGTCTAAATAGAATCTGTTCTGCTAGATATAGTTCTGTTCATTATAGACATATTTCAGTTTCTCGTACAAGGTTAAGAAAGATCTTAAATGGAAAATCAAGAATATATTGTACATTGCCTCCCCCTTTTTTGGAGTCCTCTATTTTGGACCATAAGGTTTGAGCTGAATTATGTGGTGCATGTCCTTTCACAGTGTCTTTGAGGCGCAGTGATAATTGCCCAGAAAGAAAATTTGTGCCTGGCACCGTTACTTGTTTGGTTGGGTATTACTAATACGTAGTGGAATTTCAAGCACACGTGGTATACCAATGCTTAAATAATTTTGCTTCAGTTGACCAATATATTTCAGTTTTAAATACAGAAGTAATGTATGAAATATTACATTTTGCTTCAAAGCAATGACGCCTTAGTAGGCCTATTAATTCTATAAATTACAAAATCATCTTTTTCTAGCCTTTGTTGCCATGTTTGATCTGCTGTGAGTATAGGCCACGGTCAGGTTGTAAAAGGTATTTATTTTTCAGATATTCCCGTGGTATAAAAATAGTTAAACCCAAATCACTCTCCAAAGCCGTCACCAACGTGCAGTCCTCCTGATTCATAATGAATAATTAATTAAGTGTCAAGAGGATCTCTAGCAGATTTTTTTAAAAACCCATCTACACCCCAGGGATTAAACAAGTGGTGCATCACGAAAATGTATTACCTGTACTTTGATTCAGTAAAGCCACAAAGGGCAGTGCTAGGCCATCTCAGATTACAAATGTCTCTTGTTATCCAACAATCTTCAGGGCAAAATGTAATAATTACTCAATGTTAAATCATAAGAGTGAGTCAAGGTGGTAAACAGAATTCTTATAAAAGAATAACATACAATAAGAGAGGGTGTTGTATTGCAATGAAAAGAAATGTATGTGATGTACTTCAGCAGCAGTCGTAATCCCAGGTATCTTTTAGCTTGTGACCCAAAACTACTGGTATAAAGGGCTTCGCTGTTCTTTTAGTGTTCTTGCTTTCATTAAAATATTAACATTTGGAAGTTACACTATTCTGCTCCACACAGCGGAGTTTTAATGTCATTCAGTAATTCAAAGGGAAATCAAATTGAAAAGATATCCATTCATTGGAATTGTGTTTTTGTTTTTTTGTTTTTTTTAGTAACAGAGCTTGATTCAGTAGAAGATCTAAAATGTGAACACAAAGAGTATGCACCATGTTTCAGTAGAGAAGGTGTGCATCAATTCTGCCCATGTTTAAATCCATCATTTGCCTTTCGAATACGTATACAGCAATAGGAGAGTCTTATACTGCACCGAGTGATTTTCGATTTTGAGGACTCAGCAGAAAAGCAGAAAGGAACACAGGGAGGGGCCAGAGCATAGAGGTGAGTCGATAACCACACCCAGCACAAGGCAAAACTCCAGACGGCTGTTTATCAAGATGCACTACTACCTTTAAACTGTTCATTAGTGTGCTAGGTAAATGATTTGTCTCCGAAAAACAACATTGTATCAGCCTTTGGGTAACTGACCGGTTCGTGAACATAGCACACTAGGTAAAAAGGTAAAAAAAAATCATGGCAAAAAATTTACCTAAATTACTCATTTGCTTTAGTCCACGTTGCTATAAATTCTGTTGTGTTTTCTTGTTAAGCACTATTCAGATGAGTTTTTAACAAGGTAAGGAAATGAGGAGGAACTGTTTTTTTTTCTTTTTTGTCAGGAATATGAACTTAAATGAGGCATTAGGAAGAGACGGGGTCAAAGCAAGGACCAGATCTCTCTCTGTAAAGTCTTCTTAATGTCAGTGTTGTTTTTTGGGGGCGAAAACAAGGTCCACGGGTAATATGCCAAACAATGAGGACCTGTACTGTGTGTATGCCTGAGGTGTGTATTCCACACAGTTACGTAGCTCTTACATACTTTTCCCTAAAGTCACTCCATTTATATTTCACAGTGAGAAGACTGCAGACAGTAATGAAAAGAGTCTTTGTTCAGCTGCCGACACTGTGAATAAAGCAATGACGGTAAGAGAAAAATCAAACCAGGTTTCCCATTAAAAAAAAAAAAGAAGAAGAAGAAGAATTTCAAGAGAAAAAGAAAATAAAAGGACAGTTGAGTTCTTTTTAGTAATTTTATTTATTGCTGTGAGATTCTTTGCTAAGAAGGTGACAAGCATTTGTAGCGCCAAAGCAAGAAATAACATCAAAGAAAATATGATATGCAGTCATTCCCTTTTTACCATCAAACACACTTATCTTTGGATCGAAGAAGGTAAAAACATCCATCAGTAATGTAAAGCCCCCATTCAAAGAGATGCACTATTGACAATGATTCGGTCATGTCACTTTCCTGCATATTAGCTTAAATATACTGGCACTAATATAAAATCTATGTCTTGTAAAAATTGATTTTCAAGAGCACAGACATCATTAAGAAACTGCTATATTGTCTAGGTATGAAAACAGAATCTCTCATTCAAATCTTAATCCTTATGGTTTGTTCTGTGAATCCAGGAAGACAAAGCGAATGGGGAGAATCTCAGGTGGCAAATGGACTTAGTTCACAAAAGCAGCATGATTTGGGGTAAAGCTCACTCCATTCATCGATTAAAATTTATGGAAATCATCAGAGGACCACTATTATACTCCTTGGGTCCCATATGGCTGCGTGTGTAAAGTGTGTTTTCTATTGAGGCCAGTGCTGAAGAGTCCGAGTCACAAGCATGTTAAATAATGTATGTTTGTTCTTGAGGTTTGATGTGCAGTGAATGTGAAATGCTGTCTAAACATGAACTGACTGTCATATATTGACATGTTGCATAGAGTCTTAAGCTGAAATTGATATGATTAACGTAAATAGCAGGAGGTGGAATTGGATTAAAAATGCCATTATCTTCCGATTTACGTTCGAGAATACTGCAGGTCCACGCTTGGTGCTTTTCATATGGTAGACTCTCTCTCTCTCTCTCTCTCAAACACACACACAAACATGCACACAGTTTAATGTTAACGTTTCTCTATTGCTACTGTTATCCTTGCGTTTTGCAGTCCTTGGTCTCTATAATGAATGAGTGGGAGGCATAAGAGAGATCACAGAGAGACCATTTTAGAAAATGCAGTACTGAAGTCAGCAGTTGAATATATCTGCAGCTGTTATGGCGTGGGTGGTGACTGCGGCTGCAGTTGCTGTGATATCAGAACCAAAGAACATGAGGAGAAATGGAAAATATTCTGAAGAATGTCTATAACATGAGAGCACTCCAGTGCGTTAACCGAGTTACGGCTCCGTATATTCTTTCTATTGCGTTCACAGTAAAAATCCAGATCCCTCTGCCATGCAATACTCGATGCATCTTTTCTGTGCCTTCATTAGAAGCACTACATATGCACCATCGGCCATTTAAACTATACATAATTTTAAATGCATGACCATGTATGTGAATGAATTTGGAAGGGAAAAAAAAAAAAACGAAGCCGAGTGACAGGAACATTTGTCTGTCTGTGCCATATCCAGCACTTTTTTCATTCCCTGTCGCATTGCTCACATAGAGATCTCATCCACACCTCTCACTGGGTCACAACTGCTAGTTCTGTGCTTCAGTTACCAGTTCTGCTGATCCAGGATCAGAGTCTAACCATGCATTTTAGCATGCCATACACAATGCAACAGGCCAAAAAAAACAGCTGTTATAGACATTGAGTTTAAAACACAGCTGTGCTCTCCCATGGTCTTCAGCTGCCACTCCGATCTGACACAGACTGCAAATGATGCCAGCTGTCTGATTAGTGCAGAAATAGGGAGAGCAAGTTTGCACACTTCGATAACTCCCAGACGATTATCTAAGTCATCGTTATCTCTGAAATCTTACATAAATTACATACAGTGTGTTTAAATCAAGAGCAATCGTACTCTGCTCCCTGTCCGTTAAACAGAAAACAGATTTGCAGTACAGAGTTTCTGTTATACATTATCTGTGCGAAGATATAAACCAGAAAAGGGTGCATCTGATCTGAGTCGGGTGTACATATTCATATTCAGACTTTGTAATAAATACATTCCCTTGTCATGAAAGTAATAAGCATGTGTATTATGCGACTCACAGCAAACATTGTATTTTACAGTGGTATCCACTTCTTGGCACGATTGTATAAGAACGACTGCTTCAGTGACACTTCAGGGTTATAGGAACCTAGAAGAAAAAAGTTATACTCTTATCTTTGTTAAACTGAAACATCAAATCTAATGTGACTACTTAATATACATGTTATATAATTGTACACAACATTAAAGTGCATTCATTTTACACCCGGTGATTACCTGGTCCAGGGATTCCTGGGCCTCTGGGCTCCTGAGTCCACCTGCTGGTACCAGACATAAATGCAGCACTCGACACAAACTGTTTGGGTGGGATGTCATAGTTTACTATATTATAGTGACCAGGCCCAGGTAAAGGAGGGGGTTTGGGGAGTATCAGCGGGGGTGCAGACAACGCCAAGTAATGCCCCCTTCTGAAACAAAGGAATAGCCACTAGCATCTGCTTTTCGGATATAAAAACAATATTGTTGATACAAAAACATGTAAATATAAATGGTATAAATATAAACCGATATAAAAATAAGTGCCCATACATCTTAATGAGCATGAAAATATATCAGCTGTAGCTCAGCTGCATGAAGGGAATTTGAGATAGTTCTCTGAATTGTCTAATAACACAAAAGCTGTTTTTGTTTCCACATCTCGGTTGCCATGATACGGAGATGAGGCAGCAGTCACCACAAACCGGTAATAGAATTAGTGATAGGTTGCCTGAGGCAGATTAGGAAAATGAAATACACTCCCGATTCTGAGATGACACGTACGGTAGAATGGTCCTGTTTACTGGTGGTGCTGGCTGGTGGGGACTGTAGGCCCCCGGGCCTGGGACCTGATTGTTCACGGGTGACTGAATTCTTGCAGTCCCTGACTTAAAGCTGGAGAAAGGCACCTTAGGATCCTTCCGAATTACAGCATCTCTGACCTCGTAATGACCTTAAGCAAAGAGATGGGGTCAGTTCTGTTTTCAAAACCTGCTAATATAAATATCAGTATAACATAAGCATATTTTAGCCAATTACACATCACATTGTCTCAAACGTACAATAAATATACCATGTTTATTATTGCTATAATGTTTATGATGACACTTTATTCTGTCTCTCTTGGTGATTATTAATATGGGCAGGTCTGACTTACAAGGAGACAGTGCTCTTAAGGCGCTGGTGAGAACAGGATTTCTCTCAGACTTAGAGAGAAATGAAGACTTCAAAGACATTACTGTGTTTCTTTCAACTGCGTCATAAGACACCTGCAGATGGAAATCAAAACTGAGTTCACTTTTTTTTTAATGGCACAAAGTCACCAAAATGATATATTTCACAGCAGTAAAATATGACATCACACGCTCTCTGTGTCCAAAATGTATAATGTACATTGACTTGACCTGAAAAGATCACATAGGCCAACATTTAACGGCATCCCACAGGGAAACAAGAGTATTAAAAAGCTGAAATACAAAGAATACTAACGTTGTATTCATTAGGGGCAGGGGTCTTGTTCTTCACGTTCTCTGTTTTCAGTGCAATAGGTTGGCGGAAGTTTCTGGATTCGCCTATGCCAAAAGAGTGCTTAGGGACCAAGGAAGACTGTAGGTCATAGGCATTGGGTGCGGGAATAATTCTCCTGGGGGTTCGAGGTATTCTGACTGCCTGGTGAAACAGGAGGGATATGACCTTTGTAAAACCATATACAGGGACAATAATTTTGAGTGAAATTTACACTGAACATGGTTTTGGTTTGATTGGTTTGACCTGAGATGCAAAGAACCCTGTGCCTTTCTGTGAAAACGAGGGGCTGTGCATCTCTGCTGCTGTATGAGAGACATATGAGCCAGGTCCTGGGTTTTCATTCTAAAGCAAATTGGATTTAAAAAAAAAGGAGGAAATTCAGTTCTGTGTAAGATAAATACAGCTCCATGACAGCATGGTGTATGATTTGCGTGTTTAAATTATTTCTGTTGTTACTTATTTTTTGCTGGTCTACCTGAGCGCTGTCTGAGAACCTTTTGGTCTGCGAGAAGAAGCCTTTCTTTTCATTATTGCTGATGACAATTGTTTGATATTTTGATGGAATTGATGCGGTACGTTCGTGAACTTTGCCGTCTTTTTGAGCTAAAGATAAAAAAAAATGTAAAGATAAGGATGGATGTTCCCTTAGCGTACCGTCTGTGCAAGTAATGTTCACTCAATAATCGGCAAAGAGGATTTCCAAAACCACAATCACACTTACTTAGCTCTTTGTTTATTTTGCCCATCACTGATTTCCCATTGGTGCTTCTACACCGCAGAGATCACGACACAGTTTCATTGCATTTTTTCATCGTATCTGTGAGGCGGTTGAAGAAAAACGCCAACTATTTAAGAGGTAAGGTCTCATCTGAGTGACGACTCTTTCCAGGTATGACCAAATTCATAGGGTGAGCATAATTAACACTGACCTGAGTTGAGCGCTCTCCACTTTAGCTTTTCAAGGACAAAAAACACGAAATCTCAACTTGCGGATACTTAGTAACACTTAGTCGTGTTGCTATGGAAGCAAGTAAACGTTCTAGCTAGAGTTTGGGAGTGGAAACAAAATACGGGGACGGATCTCTGCCATACCCCGCATGCAAGAACAGTCAGATTGCAAATTGTGTTCTAGCGCACTCATGTGGCGAACCACGATTCCAACAGCGCTTGGAGAAACGCCCAGTGAATATTCTGGTTCAGTGGGCCCCGCCAATAAACCGGATATAGACCGGTGTGCTAATGTGTTATATGTGAGAGGTTCATCATGGCGTTGCATGCTAAAGCTACACCACCGCAGATTCCCGACACTCGTCGAGAGCTCGCTGAGCTTGTGAAGAGGAAACAGGAGCTTGCGGTACAGATAATTCACAGACGTTTCTGAATGTTTCAGAATATGGCAATAGTGGAAGCTAAAAAACAGGATTCTACGTCGTCTGTCGTGATAAGTAGTGCGCTAGCTCGCTGGGGTTAGCCCATCTGGCTAGCAAACGATAGCAAAGCGCTAGTTAGCACATCAAATGTCTGTAAAAACATTGAATATGTACTTGCTAGGGTCTAATAATTGCAGTTCATCAGAATTATATGCATGCCAGTTTGCGCTGCCGTGTATTTACTGTGTCTGTAAATAGTTGTTTTGTTTCTCTGCCAACACCTAACGTTTCTCCGTTATGAACAGGCAGTCCCAATGCCTACAGGTTGTGTTATTGTTTTGGTCTGAAACTGAGATCACTGAAGAGTTTGTCTTCGCAGCCTTACCTGTGACATTTAGTTGTATGTATTTTGCACGAGTTCAGTGTTTGTCTTCCGCAGGTTTTGGATCATTTTTGAATGCATTTCTTTAACTCAGTTTCAAGCAAAGACATCAATTTGTGGGGAAGATGTTGTGGAAATTGAATTGGTCTTGAATTGAAATTACAACGGCATTAACTGAATTCCATACCAAATTTAGTATGATTCTACTCGTGCGGTCTGAACAGAGATCCCACACAGCTCTGCCATTCTGAATGTTTAAGAGGAAACCGTAATAAGTTCGGTTATATTTAACTTGGTTGAATTGCCGTGTCAGTGCCGTGTTTCTCCATGTATGCAAACTGAACAATTAATATCAATATGATTAATATGGAGTTATGCTTATTTTTACTTTTTTTTAATAGGTGTCTTTTTAAAATAGTTTATATATTTGGGAGTTGTACTTAATGTCTCCCTTTCTTGTGAAGTGTAATAAGATTCAATTCTGCTATCAGAATAAACCATCGGTTGACATTTCAGCTCTAAATTTTACTGATATGTTGCAGGAGACTTTGGTTAACCTGGAAAGGCAGATTTATGCATTTGAAGGAAGCTACTTGGAGGACACACAGATGTATGGGAACATCATCAGAGGATGGGACCGCTATCTCACCAATCAGAAGTGAGTGGGAACAAAATGAAAGGACTAAATGCACAGAAGGTTTATGCCTTAACGTTTGTCATACGCATGTTCTTCCGTGTATTTTCCAACAGGAACTCTAACAGCAAGACTGACCGAAGGAACAGGAAGTTTAAGGAGGCAGAGCGTCTTTTCAGCAAATCTTCTGTGACATCAGTAGCTGTTAGTTTGTTTGTTTGTTTGTTTTTCTTGTTTTTTTTTTCTTGCTATTTCTTTCGGATTATTTGATTTTAGCATGATCACATGTTTTTTTTTTTTTTTTTTTTTTGCTTGTTTTAGATACAAAATGTGCAAGCCAAATAGTCTGACATACTCTCTGTGTTTCTGTGTTAGGCTGTGTGTGCTCTTGGTGGAATTCCTGATCACATGAATGAAAAACGTAAGTATTGCTTACAAGTGTTACACGAACATGTGCATATCAGACCTGAAATTCAGATTACTCTAACAATATCTGAAGTCTCTATCGTAATTTGAGGTAGTTATGAGGTTGCATGACTAACACAGCTGACAGTTCATCATTTAGAATAAAGTTATTTAAATGCTTTACATATAGGACCTCTATAGGTCTGAATCTTTTGCGATAATAGTCTGTTTTTCTTAATATGGGTTTGTAGGTGAGCCGGGAAGCGGCACAGAGAGCGACACTTCTCCGGACCTGCAGAACCAAGAGAACGAGCCCAGCCAGGAAGACACGGAGGACGCCGACGGAACCCTGCAGGACCTGAAGCCCCAGAAAGCAGCTTCATCCTCCTCAGGCAGCCATCACAGCAGCCACAAGAAACGGAAAAACAAAAACAGGCACAGGTATCCAGTTTAAACAGAACAGTGAACAGCGAAGGTGACCTGAAGGCTTTTCACACTTGTCTTGTTACCCTGCAGACCCAGAGTTAATGACCGTCTAACGACCGTCTAAATCCAGACCGGGAGGTTTCGTGTTGCCAGCATTAACTTTGCATGCTGCATGCTCATTTAAAGAAGAAGAATTACACAAATCAAAACCCTGGGCCGACCAAGCGACCGATTTGTTGATGTTGCTGTGATGCTTTCAAACATCCCTTTGACACTTGTTTGTAGAAGCTAGTGTGAAACATGCAGGCAGTTGGCTCTGGGCTAATGCCTCTTGCAGTATTGTTTAACATTGCTCTGAGTGTGAAAAGCCAGTGCAGACTGCGTATAAGTTCAGTGCTTGAACCTTATTATGGTATTTAGGATGCATGCCTTGGCGTTAGATCTGAGATTTACTGTATAATTGGCTCAAAGATTAATACGTTGCAATCCCAACCTCCAGTTGGCCGTTTGGTGTGAATCTATAACAGTTTTCTAACAAACAAGCATTAATGATGGTGCTCAGATCTGACACATAAGGGTGTGCATCCAGTCTATATAGGCCAGTGGGTGATAATATTGCTTTGACACACTGCATAGAGTCAATTACATTTGCTCCTGTGTCTTGCTCTCAAATACAGTCCCTTCCCAGTCTTCCTTCTGTTACATCCTTTGATGTTTAAGCATAAAAATATCTCTGCTTTCCCTCTGTGACTGCGTAACCCGCAGTTCTTGATTGAACTCGATTGAACTTTTGGTAAGAAAAATACCCAGTTTTTGTCGGGGCTTTGTTGTCAGCGCTGATTGATACGATAAGTTAATTGCACGAAAACATTTGGGAAGTGTCAGACCCCCTTCAACTCCTGTAAACGCGACTGAGGAAGAATGCTGGGCATTTTTCCCAGGGTTCCTTTGGCTGGAGGCCTTGTTATGACAGAATTTCACAGAGCCAGGCTACTTTTCACATGAGCCTGTTGAATAAAGCACAGCCTTAGATGGCCACACAGTTGTAACGAAAAAACCAAACAAGCATCACAACTCACCAGGTCCTGTTACCGTCCGTATATTCAAACAGCCAAATTGTTGCAAACATTTGCTAGACGTGAATTTACTGTCATGAAGTTGTCTCCGAGCTGTCATTTCAACATTGTTTTGTGTGCAGTTACCCAGTCAGAAGCCATAACTAGCAGTTACATAACCGTGTCTTGAAAACCAGCATTTCTCCTTGCCTTTTACAATGTCGATATGAAATGTCCCCCTGACTTCCTTTAGCGTGTGCTGTAGAGATGAGTGGACATCCCAGTCCAGTGCAGCTAGTGTACTAACCTCTTATGCTCTCTTCCTCCCTCCTAATGCTGCCCCCCTCAGCCCCTCTGCCATGTTTGATTATGACTTTGAGTAAGTCTCAATTTTACTTCCTGTCTCTCGTGACATCCCTCTCTCCTTCTGTCTGGTGCTCCCAGTTTACCCTTTTTTTTTCTCTGTAGCTGCCGGTCGTTTTATTCAATGTGCTCTCTCTCTCTTACTTCTCGTCAATATGAAATCTCTCCCTCTCTCTCTCTCCCTCTCCCTCTCTCTATCCCATGTTATGTGTCTCGTACATTCATCAAAGATCTTTCTCTCATACCCATCTGTCTTAGTTGCTGTCAAGCAGTGTGTATCTGTTTTTTCAGTCTGTGGAAGCGTTAGCCTTACTCAAATGGTCATTACTTTTCTGTTTTTTTAATAGTAATTATATCGTTGTTAGCTGATGCCTACTGACTAGCACTGAGAAGTTTCTAGAAATCCTAAACATTAGATGGCTAAATGTAGTAAATTTCTAGTTCTGGTCAGTTAAGGCACTGGTTCTCAACCCCTTCTCCAAAGGCCCCCTCTGTCCTGCACGTCATCATGTAAGCCTTTCAGCATCACAGCTGATTGAGCTGATGAAGGATGTGGTGATTGGCTGATCAGTGGAATCAGCTGTGCTAGTGACACATGCAGGGCGGGGGGGAGTGGGGCCCCTGAGGAGCACATTGAGAACCACTTAGTAAGGGGTTGTACAGACTCATTGACTAGTCGACTAGTGTACCTGTCAGTGCTGTCGGACAAATGATTTTGGACCCTACGATTTTATGCTGCTGCAGCAGGAGGTTCCACACATTAATGTGGTTAAACTCCAGGCCCAATATTACAGGAGAGATTGCGCTGTCATTTACAGTCTATATAAGGGATTCTCTCACATGATATGAGAGAGAATCTGCACATGTACCTTTAAGTGGAGCATCGTGTTAGTTCCTTCTACATACCAGATGCAACAACAGACAGTTGAGAGACGTGTATGAGTTTTCCAAATTCCTGGTCACTCAAGAGCAGCTTTATGCATCATCTTAATTGTCAAGGATATCTAAAACTAAATAAATAAATAAAAAGTCTGTTTCTGAAAATTAGGCTGATGAGGTCATAATCAGTGCCACAGTCTCATTGGATGCTGTGTTTAGGAACTCAGTCACCTATAAGCACTTGGCTCTGAGTCCAAAGCGTCTCTTTGAGATGAAAGTGTATCACTTTCACCATGGATCCATCCACTATAGAGTCATTGCACACTTCATTACAGATCCCTGGGAAATACATTTAAGAAAGCTCCCCATCATCACCATGCCCAGACATGAGCAAACACTGCTACCAACACAGTCCAGAAGCAAATAACATCTGTCAGCACTGGGCTTTGCTGGAATGTCTGTCTTTGATGCACACGCTTAACGGGTGTGTGACATGAGCTGTGCTTCTGTGGTGTGCATAGTGTCTGTATTGAAGTACATAAGGTATATGAAATACATGAGAACTCCTCATAGACCTTTTTTTTTTTTGAGAGAAAGAGAGTAGTCAGCTAGTCTAAATGAGTTGTGCAACCCCTATAGTTCATACAGTGAGACATCTGTGATGTGATGTGTGTGATTTGCCAGAGTGTAAAACTCATTCTTTCTTTCTGCTTTCTTTTTCTATGTAGATTCGACATGAAGATGAACAAGAAACCAAGAGCTGTAAGATAAGATTTTGATTTCTAATTTCTAACCGTCACTCATTTCTTAAGAGATAATAACGCTTTTGCACGTTTATTCAAACGAATATTTATTCTTTGACAATGCCTTGTAAATGGGAAGGCTTACAAACGTTGATTGAAAGGCCTGTTTGTCATGTTGATCCTCATGGTACTGTCCTTGCTCGTTCCTCAGGACTATTCTGCCTGATAGTGACCACAGAGAAACAAATTCTGCGTGATACATGGACTTGAACGGCTTAACCCTACACCACACAAAAAAAAAGAAAAGAAAAAAAAAAACTTCTCCAGGATAGCACGTTCGGTTAGCATTTAGTTTTTTAGCTCCCATTGTTTCACCTGCAGTGTAATGTCATTAGAATAATGAGTATTCTGCATGAACTCTCTCCCTCTTCTCATCATTTAAGCTCTGGGATTGCTTTTGAAAAGCCCTCATTATGTGATTATTTTTTATTATTAATTCAGTTTCATTACTGTGCTTGAAGATTACTAATGACCTGTGAGATGAGGTCATAATGCGTCATCATGGCGTCATGTCTTCATGTCTTCATTATGTTGAATGCTCTGTATTTATGATGCAACCATTGAGATTGCTTTCTGTGTAACTGAATCTGTTTTTGAAAAACAAAATATCTCTATTTTTTCCCCCTTACTTCCATGTAGTTTATGTAAAAAAAGAAAAAGTAGTTTTTATGTCCTGTTCTCATTGTAGGTTTTTTTTACCATCTTGTTTTGGATATAAAATGTAATAAAATATGCAAATGAAACCTGGGTAATTTTCTTTTTTTTTAAACAGGCCCTGTAAAAGCTTTGGGTTATTTTTTATTTATTTGTGTGTGTGTGTGTGTGTGTGTGTGTGTGTGTGTGTGTAGACATTGAAGCTATCCATTTGAATTTTTTTTTTCTTGGGATATAAATGGACTTAATCTCCCTTTGAAAGTTTTATTGCCCAAATGGGAATTTTTATAATTCCCCTTTAAACAGCTGTATTGTCCAATCATAACAGTATCCTGCTGGAGCTCTGTGCGTGTATGTTTGTGTGTGTGTTTGAGGGAATGACCTTTAACTATTACCACCAAATGTTTCTTATTTATATCCCCTTCAAACGGTATGACTTAATGATCTAAGCATAATTCTCAAATTGCTTAGTTTGGCATTACAAGTTTTTCTGGTTGTGACTGTTTTCAGTGATAGGAAATCACAGAAGGGTTCCTCTTGGGGTCATGTTCCCACAACATGGGTATGCTGCATCGACCTAAATACTCAAGTGAGCCAGAGACTAAATGATTTGATGTTTGACAGAAAACCAGTGTGAATATCCACATTACTCATCCTGTTGGTAACCTACCTCTGCTTGATGTTGCAGTATTCTGGAGAGAATTAACATTTTGGTGTCAGTCACAGAGAAACACAAATGTTGAATTGAGATCGTGAGTGCTGCAATACCCGAAACACTCACTAGGAGGCACTTGATGTCACACCACAGCCGGAATTTATCAGAACATCGACTGTGATAGAGATAATCAGTTTGACACATATCCAGACTTCACCAAAAGATCACTGTGATTAACTGATTGTCTGTCCTTTCGAAGACATAAAACCTTTTCTCTTTTGCTCTGTGCCGTAAGCTCAGGTATCTGCAATACATATACGAAACTGAATCTAACACAGTGTACCCTGTTGTATTATGTGGGTGGCCATATTTTGTGGTTTTGATTACTTTTGCAGACAACACTACGTAGATGTTGTTCATCAAGCTCTCTGAACCTTCAGTCACAAGTTAAACATGATGCTAGTCAGCACTGTTTGCCAAAGGCTTTTTCATCCAATCCTCAGGCCCCCAGGAGACACAAAGAGGTTAATTTCTTCATATTTCTGCAAACAAGGTCAGCTGAGTCTCAGGAAAATAAGTCATGAGAAAATATCAAAAATACCACAGTGGCCTCAATTTTGAACTATGTTGTTTTCTCTAGTTTGGGATCATGAAAAGGCTTTTTTTTTTTTTTTCCATCTTATTTTTTGTGTTTTGATAAATTATTTATTAAGGAGTTGCTTATCTCATCATTTCTCTGTGTTAAACCTTGTTAGATCAGTTATTGTTGGAGTGAGCGCATGTTCCCAATGTTTGTTTAATGAAATCCACACGAACGAGGAAACTGAATGTAAAATATTATGGCAACTCCCTTTTCAATTCAAACTGCCAAGGCGAACCCTAGTAACAGAAACACATGTATTCTCTTTCAAGCAATAACACACGTCGTCCCGTTCAGTTCAATGGAAGCTTGGAAAATCTGATTGCAAATCACCTTCAGTCTCGCTCTTTAGGCATTGCACCAGAGGCATGGGGCCCAAAACCTGGCCAATCAGATCGCGGGCTCATTTCCTGTGCTCTCCAGCTCAGCTTCCTGGACTGCCAGACCCCCTCAGATCCATTACAAACATGAAACCGCACAGTTGGATCACTTTGACACTAACCAATACCCAAGGTGTCTGTATGTGAAGCGCATTCCATTCCTCATCCCCGTTACTGTTGGCTTTTTTATCCTTATTTGGTCAAATATTCTGGCAGGGATCTGCATTTGATGAGGATTGCGTGGAATACTAACATGTATGTCGTGACATTGCTCAACAGGATACAGCGGTGATCCCTAAATGACTAATGTGTGTGCTATCTGCGAAAAAACTCGTGTGCTTCCCTCTGAATTTCCCTGTAATTACTTATCCACACCATTTTAAATATACATTTAGTTTGTAAAATGTCTGGAAAAATAAACACATTTGACAATATCTTTAAGACAGCTCTGTGTTGACTTATGTACTGTGAATACATAGAACCATTAGGGATTACTGTCAGAATCTGTAGATTAGTCTGTCTCTTACTTAAGTCATAGAGAAATATATGATGGAAACTTCACTCTCTGTTAAGACAGTCCAGAAGGTTAAACTGTGTTTGAATGAGGTGATTTTGAGTATATCCAAGAAAGTTCAGTTTCAGCACAGGCATTATAGAGTATCAAGAAGATGGTTTAATGATCATTTTTCAAATGACAAATCTCCAAAAACGTTTTTTAATGTTATGATACGTGCATTTACATTATATGTACATGTGAAAAATACATATGATCTACCACTTATATCCTTTGTTTCTGACCGAAGAAAATAAGCAAAGATTCCTCATGACCAGTCTGTTTATGGGAACAGTTGTTTGAGTATCGGTTTCATTATATCTGATGGATGGTTCAGAATGCAACATATCTTAAGTTTATCTGAGACAGGAACACTCATTCATTTTAAGCAATATTCAAAAAATAAAAATGCGTTTTTAAAAACATAAAGCCGCATTACTGACACATTCTTACACTTGCACATCAATAAATCAAACCACAGTATATATGACCATTGACTTTATAAAAGAGGCTTTGGTATATTCTATAATAGTGTCTGCAATGTAACAGATATCATATTCATTTATAGATAAAGCTCCGTCTTGAAACATCAAATCCTCGTTAAAGCTCTCAGAATAAAGCCAACTCCAATGAGAGTTACCAGTCTGTGCCATGCTCTATTTAAATGATGGTTCATGAGTTTTTAATGAAGTGGGCACACTTTACTGTACCATTCTAAGTAACACTTTAGGAAACGATGACTGACGTGGAACAATCAGCTCAAATGAAAAACATGTCAGTTGAGAAGTTACACTAATCTGTGTCATCTCTCTTATCTCACTACTTTTGAATTCTTTTCTCTAAAGTTATGGTTACTTGTTAAATTATGCCTGCGTGACACTGAAGCCTGTTCTTTAAATGCAGTCGTATAGATGTGGAAAAGTACTTTGGGTTAGCGAGGCTGTGCGTTAGTTGCTGAAGCAGTCTTTGCACACTATCTTGTCCCCTTCCGGGAAGAAGCCAGCCCCGACGAGAGAGACCGAGCACTGAGCACATTTGAAGCAGGGTTGGTGCCACTGCCGATTCTCAAAGGAGATGTACTTCCCCTCACCAAACCCTGAGGGAGAAAAACAATGTAAGTACACACAGTGCACCAATAAGGGACATGGTGCTACCCAATAGAATCTGAAGATAAGTTCAGCTCTTCATTATTTGTATTGTAGAAAAGATAATGGAAACATGCAAGATGTATTCTGATATTATTCAGGACAAAGGCTATCAGATATCCAGTTTATATTGACATTGCATGAACGAGGGCTGTTATGACAATCCTTGCAATGTAAACACAGACAAATGCAATTGAAAACCTTCAGTAGATCGCTGTCTCTCTGTGTATGGTCTCTGAATATCACGAAGATAGCCTAATCTACACTGTAAACCTGAAAATGTTAGGACAACTTTTGTTACATGACATTGTTTCTTAACAGACAATAACTTTTGATTTAGGCCAGCATTATCACACAACCAACACCTTTGCCATGTGTTTTTTGCACCTGTCTGTCATCATTAAGATTAAGGAAGTGTGCTGCATTGAGACATTGTTACGGTTTGTTTCCACATCCTTTTGAATTTCCACTGAACAGGAGCTTTGCTGTCTGAGGACATCTGGCGCTAACAGTTATAGCTCTGTTGGATCGTTCTCACCCAGTCAAACAATTGGTCTCTCAGAACTCTCACAAGGAATCATACACAAAGAGGTGCACAAACTTACAACGTCAATTATTTTGTTCAGTGTCCAGATTACGAATTACACACACACACACACACACACACACACACACACGCACACACACACACACGTATAAAGACAAAGACACATGCATACAAACGCAAACAAATAAATACAAAGATCAATACAAAGACATACACACACACGCGCACACACACACACACACACACATATACAAAGGCATAAACAAACAAAGACAAAGAGACAGACACACAAACATGCATACACACACGTGCACACACACACACACACACACACACACATATACAAAGGCATAAACAAACAAAGACAAAGAGACAGACACACAAATATGCATACACACACGTGCACACACACACACACACACACACGTGCACACACAGACCTGTAATGGGCTTGTTGCAGGCTGAGCACTTCTGTGCATAAATGTTGCTGAAGCATTTGACACAGTAAGGATCTTCTCCCTGTGAGGTGAAGGCCTGGCCTGCCAGTTGGGTTTTACACCCCGTGCACACAAAACACTCCTTATGCCAAGGCTCATCTCTGTATGTCACGCCGCCCTTGACCAGAATCTGCATACCACACACACACACACACAGACACACACACACACACACATACAGAATTAGACAGGTCATGTTATGTGGAAACAGTACTGCAAGAAAACAGCACTTGGCTATTTTGAATCCTGAATGGGGCAATTTTGAGGCCATGCAAAGCATCTATAAAACATATACATATACTCAATGACAAAGCATGAATGCTTTAAGCATTTACAAGTTGTACTCATATAAATTTCAGCCTAACTCTTAACCTATACCGGAGTTAGGATGAAGCTCTTCTAAGGCTATTTTAACAGTTTTCTATAAGCCACTAATGGTATTTGGGGTTAGAGGACTATATCTATGTGTCTCTGTGTTCAAGACATGTTGGCTCACCTTTTTACAATGACTACAGCGCGGGGCAAACCTGCTCTCATAGCACGGCACACAGTAATAGTCATTCTTATCAGGGATAAAAGCCTGAGAGCCAATCGGCTTCTCACAGGCACCACACACAAAACATTCCTCGTGCCACGAGGAGCCCCCATACTCCAGCTTCCGTGAACCTGGGAGGGGAGAGGGATCAGGAGAGAGAGAGAGAGAGAGAGAGAGAGGGAGATTTCATATTGACAAGAAGTAACTTGTTTCAGGTGAAACTGGTGACATTTTATGCTGAGCTGTAATGATACAATGAATGGGTATTGTGAACAAAGAGAGAATGAATACAGAATGTCCCAGAACCAAGCATGTGTTGGATTTATTTCAGACACTTGAATGTTGTGTCTCTTCTTTTCACATACCCTTGCCAATTTAGATGAGCTCAAAGCTAAGCTAGGGGATAAAGAAAAATATTAAAAGAGCGTGTTTTTTTATTATCCTGACATGAATTTGGCTTTATGAATAGTAAACAATCTTTGTGAATGGTCTGAATGTAGAACTAGTTTGCGTGCCAAACATTTACTAACTGTATTAACAAAGCAGAAAGAATGTCAGGCTGATCTTGGTTGTGCAATCACTAGATACTGTCAAACATCACGCCTTCTGTCATGCATATGAACAATGTACTTTTTTAAATGCTTAAACCTGTTGGTGCAACCCATGTGATCTTTCCAGCCTAAAAGTCGCAGTACATCAAGCGTATCAGCGAGCGCTACGACATAGGCCTATAAAGCACTGACGGGCGAGGCTTTGCTATGTTAGTCATAGAACTAGAAGCTTTCGATGATGTTCGCACAGATTAATGTTGCTTAATGTATCTGCCAACAAAAATATGTGTCTGCTGTCATCACGTCTTTTGGAATGTGTTTTTTTTTTTCTTAACAAAGCTATATGAATACAGTCCACACGACCTTAGACGAATGAATTAAATTAGGTACATCAGCATATAACGAGATATACATTTATGTCTAGATAATGTAGTATTTTGACGTAATTCATTCAGCTGTGCGTTTAGATCAAATGTCAGATAAAGACATACAACGGCACGGGCAACAAAACAGCACGCATCACCTGCCTAATGTCACGAGCTGACGTGGCAAAACTATTGCTCTCTGTTGAGGGGAGAAGCTGGGCGAGATAAGCTGGTCTGAGACACCGTGCTGTACAGAGTAAGCATAGTGCTACCGAAACCATCACGTATTTCATGATACATTTCCAAGGAAAGTGACACTACTGTTCTCGAGCAGTCGGTGTAATGTGTATGTTACTTAAAACCCATGAGTCGCTGCGATGTAACGTCGCTATGAGACCGAGACGTAGGAATTTTACCCGGCAGGCATTTCCAGTCAAGCAAACCCTCACTCAGTCAGGTTATCACAGTTATGGTGTCACACCCGGGCCTTTTAAAACTCATTAGTTTCATTTCTGCATTGTTATGCTGGAGACTGTCAACGCAAAGCTCGGTCAATCTCCACACATGCGGAGATTATACAATTGCATTGTAACGTGAAACGCGCTATAAATTGATTTTTTTTTTTTGGAAAGAATTTAATCGGGGCAAACTACTGTTCTGAAATTTTCTTTTGAATTTGATGACAGAGGTTACTAAGAGTAGGACGGTTAAAACCCAGCTTGTGGGAGCCTCTGTGAACCACCCTAACAAATGTTATTCATCTCAAATGTAGTTCATCACGCACATCATAGAGGTTTGTGATTACAGAGATCATGGACCTCTGTCATTACTTTCAGTCGCGCGTCGAGGTTACCCACACTGGCAAACCGCTGATTACTGAAGCTCTGCTCCTGACTTTCATTTTGTTAATACGGCAGCCTTTGTGATGAAGCTGGAAAATTTCTGGAAACGGCCAATCTTTGTACAGGTACCTGGCATGACGGTCTTTTTGCAGGCCACGCACTGTGAGGAGAACTCATTGCAGTAACAGTCATTGCACAGTAGGGCTTCTCCTTGGCAGGTGAAAGGTTCCTCAGCTAATGAGCGTTCGCAGCGCATACAGAGGAAGCAGTGTTCATGGTAGTGTCTGTCTTCATAGTACAGCTCCTGCGCGCACGCACACACACACACGTACACACAAACACAAACAAAAAGGAATTTAGCTTATTCGGAAGTCACACGTAGCTTATGATGGTAACGCCTGATGCTGGGGGGGCCTTAGATCAGTTGCTAAAGGCAAAAATAACAGGGGTATCAGACAGAATGGGAAATGGTCATTAACTGTATATAATTTGTTGCAATATAATTAGCTGCAATAATATGAACCATGCAGTTGATAACATCCAACTGTGGGGGTCCTAGGGTGTCCGCCAAGGGTATTAAGACCCAGTAAATATGCTGTGGTTGTACAGGTGTGCCTATATTCACTGCAGACATTCAGTTAATATTTAAAAAAAAAAAAAAAAGGACGGGGAGCCTTTCAAACCAGGTGAAGGGACTTGCTCTTTACACAGTGTCTTTGAAAGGCAATGATTTGCCGAGTTACAATGAATGCCAATACCCACCTTGTTCCACTAGAGCTGCTTTGATGTATGAATTTGAAATAAAGAAAAACATCTGTTGAATTAAGATAAAAATTCACCCTCCCATTCAGTTCATACAGGGTCGTGAAAAAGGTAAGGAAACAGTCGCTTTTTTTCCCTTTTTTTTTTAAACATTTTGAGTCCACAGACGATCCCAGTTATTTTGCAAGAGTGTGAGTTATGTAAATATCACATTCCTGTCTAACCTTTTCTTAGTTTGTCTAAAACTCCTGGCAATTTACAATAACAAATGTGTGGCGCGTCAGCACGTCCCGACCTCCACGGTCGACATCACATCTTCTACCCATGAGCCCCACAGTGTCACATCACACAAAAGAGCATTCAGTGGGCAACTGTGTGTTCTTCTGTGGTTCATTCCCAGTTCAATAATAATGCGTTTTCACCTTTCCTTTATCGGCTATATACATACTCTTGCCTTAATGACGGGGGGGGGGGGGGGGGGGAGTACCTTTATCCTATTCTCAGCACCATAACCACAAAGACAGGAGTCCTCTCTGACTCATGTTTGATTATTATTATTCTAAAGCACATTACAGAGGGAGTGATACTGTGAAGTACAGTGGTAGACACTGGATATGTGAGAAAAGGAACAGCCAGGTCCGGGCGGGGGGTGGGGGGTTGTCACTCCGAGCAAACAGTGATTTTATTTAGTGTTGACCCCAACCTGGTTGATCATAACTCAGAGAGAGGGAGCTCTGCGCTCTGGCGTCCTGGGGTGTTTCCTCACTGTGGTCTGTTTTGATTTTCCACTAAATGTTGTCCCCCTTTCTGTCCTGCCTGGCTTAAAGAAAACTTAGTGGGTCTTGGAATTCCAAAATAATGTTTTCTAAAATACCATCAGTAATCGAGGAGCCACCGCAAATGATATATGATCACACACTCACACACACACACACGCACGCACACACACACAGAGTTGTTGAAATTTCTGTCTGTAGTGTGTATGATTTATGTACTGTGTAGTAGACTGTTGAGTTTAGAGCATAAAACATAAATGCACAAACTCACATTCTTGTGGATAATCACTCTAATTACTGTCTGCAGATTCATGTAAAACCTACACTGAGCATAGTTACACAGGGAGAGAGAGAGAGAGAGAGGGGGAGAGAGAATGAGATAGTTTTTGCTCACCTTGCAGTTGTGTCCAATGAGTTCCTTGCACTTCTGGCAGGTATTGGCATACAGGCGGTCATAACAGGGGATACAGTGTGGACTGTCATCCACCTGAATGTACTTCCGCCCGTACAGAGACTCCTTACAGTTCTCACAATCAAAGGCCTCACTCATATTTGTCCTTCTTCAAGTCCTATGATCCAAACCTATAACATTAACAGTTTGTCAAAATGAATGACACTTAACACATCACAGGATGGAAGAAACTCACCTAAAAAAAACATTCTAAAGTTTCACAATGAATGACACTTGGAGACTAGACTAGACTAGCACAAAAAACTAACAGACTATGCCAGCACTGCAAGCACTAGCCAAACATGCTTTGCTGAACAAAGGTGTTACCTGTAACACCTGTAGGCATGAAGTTTGAGATTGTGTGTGGTTATATGTGTGTGTATGTGTGTGTGTGTGTGTGAGGGAGAAAGAGAGGCAGAGAGAGAGAGACAGAGAGAGAGAGGAGGAGGAGGAGGAGAAGAAGCACTAATAGCATTAACTGCTCTCTGATGAAAGACAGAACTGATGAAAGACAGCACTGATGAAGGAGAGAATGATTTAAGCGATTTTGAGTTTACTCTGCTATCACTAACTGAAGCATCTGTACAAATCATCCATGTGGTTGTGTCTCGGAGCGTGAGAATCCAGGGAGACTCCAGACCAAACCCTTGTGGTTATTCTGTTTTTCTCTGAGAGAATCTTAATCCTTTTCTGTCATTCATAGGCACTTTCCCATCCACCCAGGTTATTCTTGAACCAAATAACCTTGACTTCAGTGTATTCATCTGATTAAAGTGAATTTCTTATGGTATTTTCCAAAAAGGTGATCACATAAAAAAAAAACAAACAAACAATTATACATGAGATTCCTCAAAAACTAAACTGGTGTCGTTTTTGTTTATTTTAGTTTAACATTTAATGTGTTGATTCACTGCACAGAATACAGAAAACAGAAGATAAATTAATGGAAACAGACAAAAAAAAAAAAAAACAATGTTCAAAAGCCAACATAAAGCTTAGTTTTAATCTGTTATATTTAAGTATTGGTCATAAACAAAAACTGAGACATGTAAATGAAGTCACTTGAAGTGAACTGAAACAAAGTCGTTTTTCTTGCACAGAAACAGCAAAAGAAAGAGCCCTTGTGTGGGACTCCTGCTCCGTGCAGGGAACAGGGCTAAGAGCAGAGAGATGGGAAAGAAAGAGAGAAACAGGGTTGAATATTTTCCTTTAGGAAAGCAGAAGTGGGTTCACCCAAAGCTCTCTGAGGTCTCTGAGGGACGAGAATGAGGAAGTGAACAATAATTGAATAATAATAAGTGTGTGTGTGTGTGTGTGTATGCGTGAGGGTTTGTGTTCAAATGCACGTGGATGTTTATACGGGTTTAATCATCGTGTGCCTGCAGGAGGTCTTCACAAACAAAGTTTCATACATTCTTGCTGTGAGAAAGAAGACGAAGAAAAAAAAAAACAATGAAGAGAAGACCATTTTCAAAGACTCCACCCATTGGTCTTGGAATGCTATCCTTCTCACATTTTTTTTCCTGTTTAGGACACAATATCCCTTAAAAAAAAAATTCATGTGACTGTCCAACGAGAAGCCAAAGAAGAGCAGTCCTCTGCAGCTGGAAAACATGTGGTTCTGATGAGAGGAAAAAGTCCCCTGAGGTAATGTCACTCCAGCTCCCACTGCAACATACACTGCAACCTACACTCCATTTAGAGGGTGACTGGGCCCACAGACTGGAAATAGTAATGAACCTTGTTCTGTTTCTTGGAAAACCATGGGGCTGGAGACAGGGCAGGGGTGCTTATGAAGATCTGTCATTGTTTACACGGTTGACTGTTTGAGGATGGAATATTGTCGGCACTGGGTGAGAAGATGGGCGGGCAGGCGGGCGACTGAGAGGGGGGGTTGCTGTAGATTGCTCTATCCTGTCATTTTACAGATGGACTCATCCTGAAAGTTGGTTGATATGCCTGAGCATTTGTTACTTTGATGGCTGGGAGACCTCTGTTTTAAATACAGAGGCGTCTTTTCAGACACGCATGGGAGTATCCCAACCAATTATGGTAACACGGACGTTCTGTTCAATGACTCTCAAAAGTGTAAACAGCACAGACGCAGAAACCTTAACAGGCCACTAATCACTCTCCGGTGTCCATATATTGTTCAGTCATAATATCACTGATTGAAGCAGTCAGTCTGGTTTTCCCCCGTCCATGTTTTGACCAGCTGGTGGTCTTTCTTTGACCCACCAAGAGTTAAAAATGACAACATGGTCACAACAATAGCCTTCCTTCCTCCAATAGTTCTCCTCTAAAGCTAAACATCTGCAAATCGATTCTTTATGCTCCAGCTGTCGAAGGCTCACTGGGTGTCTTGACGGATTTGTGAGTACAACTGAGGAAAATAGCTTCGCAAATGCTACTACGGTGTCCGTTAAATGACTGTATTAAAATGTGGTGAGTGAACATTTGTTTGTTTTTGAATTCCCTGTCCAACTGGCACATTCTGAGTGTAGCAGTTTTTTTCCCCCGTTTTCTATGTGTCTAATATCCACAAGTATTGTCTTGAACTCCTCTACAGCAAGAACTCTAAGATGACGTAAGAAACCACCTCAAACTCATCCTTCCTATTTGGACCTCTGGAAAAATGATTGATTACCAGAGTGACACTGGAATAAACCAGGTCTTGAGCCATTCCCCAAGTGGTTTGCCATTATTATGATTAGCCATGTTTAACAGAGCATGAGTAAATAAAGCTTAAAGTCTCTTAAATTACACATCTTGTGTGCTTGCTCGCCCTCTCGCTCTCTCGCTCTCTCTCTCTCTCTGGCTCTCATTTTTTCCATCAGATTCAGACGTTTAACTCCCACACTAATCAAAATGAAAGACCACGGCGGACAAAAAACTCTCTCGGAAATCGTTTTATCTGCTTGCGCAATAACGTTGTTCGTCTACTATTCAGCTCGTCTACTGCTCGGCCACTCACACCAGTGATCAGCGCTGGCACATGGGCATTCCAGACCGAACGCGCCGTCTCTTCTAACGAAAGATTTATTTAGTAAAAGCTCTTGGCACAGACAGGTTTTTGTAGTGTGAGCCAGGCATGTAGATGATGACCAGGCCTCCTCTGTCCCTTCAGGCTTTCTCCGAATTGTTTTCTTTCCAAACACTTGACTTTTTCTTAAATGTCAAACTGGTTGGCAGCATTGTAGACTGCGGAGTCTGCGTGGTGCCCTGGCACCTCTGCTTTGGCAAAACGAACGAATAACGCCCACCTTTAATTTACAGAAAAGAAGACGCCGCGGAGGCTTATCCGTCAAAGCACAAGAGAAGCGTTGACTCTGACATTCTCTTCCGTTTGTTTGTCTGTCTGTCTCGGTGATGGTCTTACTCACACCCCCCAGAGTGTTTTTTTTTTTTTTTTTTTTCATTTATGGCCGACGAAGTTGTAGGCTTACTGTTCTCCAAAAGACCGTTCTCGCCTTGAAAAGAAAACTCAGAGGACTCTACAGGAACATTATGTTATTCTTATACAACATGTCAGTACAGTCAACCAGGCTATTGTGTAACAGCTAATAAAAAATACCAGAGGTTTAACTACCAGAGGTATTTTTGCATAATTTAGCTTGTCTCTACATGGAACCCACAAAAAAGAACACCCTTGCGTAATTATGTGTAATGTATTGAACTTATCTTTATCACCGTAGCTTATCACCAAAACAGAGTGAGCAAACCCTATCTTTGTATTCATCATACGGCACAGAACATTAAGTGCTCTGGTGAATAATCCAGTCCCTCATTTGCTCCAGTATTTTGAATCAAATCAAACTACAGGAAGGGTGGTATTTCTCTGGTTCCACCTCATATAACTCTGGAACAGTAGGCCTCAGGAGAAACAGAGCGTATGTTCAATGATGTGTTAAACTCAATCCCTGAGCTCGAGGTAAATGTTTAGCAAAACGTGTATGAATGTGGGTATGGTTTTTACAGGTACCAGAAGCAGGCCGAAAATAGATTTTTGTAGTTATTCAAGTAACTTAACTTAGCTTCTCATTCAGAGCAACATGTTGAATCAACACGGCAGTCAAGGCACATTTAACACAAATTAGCACTGAATACAAAGCTTATTCTCTGGATTTGGAAAAAAAAAAAAAAATTAACATTACGTAATTCATAAAATGTCATCATGGTGTAATTTCTGTTGTGGAGAAGTGATTTACAAAAACCATGACCTGAATTTGAACCATGACTAAAAGTTCCAAATCTTATGTCAGCCAGGCCGACATAAATTTGAGTTCTGTGAACTTTATTATTCAGCTGGTCTATCAGGTTAAATTGCTTGTTCTCTTTTCTAACTTTATTGCATGGACAAGTTAATTGCGAGATGATTGTCTTAACAATAAATGTGAAAACCAATATGATATCAATCATTTTCTGGAAAAAAAAAAGATTCATACTGGCTGTATCTTAAGGGAAATACCTTCTGTTAACCTTTCAACTACACGTGCGTCAAAGCAATCATCAGATCTCAGCTTTCTCATCTGTGCCAGTGTAGCAATTGCGGTTGCTTTCCAGACTACAATCAAAATTCCTGAAGAGCCGTGACAAAAAAAAAAACGTCATTAATTGTAAGTAATCGCCGCATTACTACACGCGGTCATTAAAATATTTCTGACTGACGTTCAAACACATGCTCAGAGTCGTTTAACTTTCAGCTGTGTTTGGAATGTGATATGAGCTTGATTAATGAAAGAGGGGTGCGTGCACAGTGCTGCTTTGTTCGGCTCTCTCTCTGGCTGTGCATTTCCCCCCACAGCAGAACAATACGTCTTCCTGTAAAACTCCTCGTAACCATCATTCCCTACGCTCCGATGTTTACCAAACAGAGAACCGCTATAAACTCACAGATCTGTAAAATTCATCATATTGTACTGTTATGACAGAGGTTTTACTGACCTAGCAATAGCGCGTCGGGGGAAGGAGATACTCACTCTACACGTATGTTTGTACAGTATGATAACTGTGATTAGTAGGTGTTGTCATCACTGGTATCACTAATAAACACCTGCCAAATTTCCTTATCAGCCAAAACACAGACCTTTCAGATCACTGCATATAATCCTGTGCTCTTTAAATAAACTGAGCAAATTCAGTTCATGCAGTGTATGAAAAGTGTTGATCGGATGTAATTAGGATGTGACTCACGAGATAGCAGTTAATGTCAGTGGAAGAGGTGAAGTATGGTATCAGCGATAATACATCATTACAACTTCACCCAGCAAACACATCTGGATCATGTAAGCGAGAAAATGTGATACAGAAAGAGTCATGTGACCTCTGCTACTCCCAACCGAGTCTCCAAAACGGACGGATGCTGACAGTGTGAGTGATCCTGGTAACGGTAATAGAGTGACTTTATATGTGTGTGTGTGTGTGTGTGTGTGGGAGGGGGGGGAGTGAGACAGAGAAAAACAGAGAGAAAGAAAGAGAGAAAAAAAAGATGACTACATGTGCGGAGCAGTGGTGCTTATGCTGGCTCTGGTCCAGTATTGTCTGCGGGCCCGGCCCTCTTCATGGCATAGAACGTCGGAGGAATGCAACTGTGGTCAGACACATGGGCTCAAAAAAGAGCAAACAAATGCATTTTCTCCATACTCTCCTCCCCTCCTGTTCTAAAAAAAGGCACATTCCACTTTCAAAAATAAAGACTTTGTTCTCTTCTAGACTTGCATTGCTGCTGATTACTCATGGAGAAAGATTCTTCTGAATACTCCAATTGTTGGACCATCCAAAAAAAAAGTTATGTGGTTATTACCCCATGCCCCTCATTTGCATGGCGCTGCTCAGTCTCTTTAACAAAGTGTTTGTAGGACATGAGTGGAAAATATTTCCCTTTGTGCCAAATGTGGTTAACGTCTGGAAACTGCTCTTTGGTTCAAAAACATGACATCATCCAATATAGATGCCGGACTATGTGTGAAAACCAAATATTTGATGGATGAAGGAACAAGAAAACCAAAGTTATTTCTAATCTGTGCTTTATGAGCCACATTGTCGCCCCACAACATGCAAACTCTGATGAGCTTTATAAACAATCCCATGATCCTGCGCTACCCTCCTACTACATCTTAAAAATAGAAAATTTATGCTTCAGTGTGCCAGGGAGACGTGGAGAGGTATTACACTCAAAGTTAGTGGGTAATTAATGTTTACTGACTGAGCAGATGACATTTAAAAGAGACTGTTGCCCGGTAGTCTTCATCGATCAATCGTGACATTAATGTTAACCCTCCAGCTTTGTCCATAAACCTCTCGTCCAAGTCAAGGCAACCCTGTGTCCTCTTTGACTGCTGGTAGATTAGATTGCATAACAAGATTTTCCCACAGAATTGTGCAATCCATGTGCACATACTGAATGTGCGGAGATTAATTGGAACCATTGGAACTCTTATGTAGATGTGGCGAGTTTTATTGCAAACAAATTCTGATTTGAACACCAGAGGATTGATTGCATGTTAATTCCTTTCAACGTTTCAAGACTGATTTTGCCAAGATTTGCATCACACAAGTGCATAGTAAGAGGACGCATTCTCTAAAACCGGAGATATCTTGTGACTCTACCCAGTATGAATGAAAAATTTCTCAATTGACAAACATTTGAGAATTTGCAGGAATAAAGCTGAGGAAAAACTCTGTCATTTCCCCATTCCTCCATCATCATATCATGACAGACTTGATGACAGTGGAATATTCCCAAACATATCTGTTTACCAGATTCACACAAATAGATCGTAAGAGATAAGAGGTCAGAGGTCAGAGTGATGATACTTAAGAGCCGTCTAGGACCAGTGTGTGGGAGGGAATCTTTCCATGAAGAAGTGTCTGCATCCACAGAGGCTTAGCTGTGGAAAACCTTTTCCTCAGAACAATTGAAATCCATAGGGTCAGAGAGAGCAGAACAGTTCAGACAGAAAGCGGAAAGGAAAAAAGGGAGAGATCGAAAGGAAGCCACACAAATTCCATAGTCTGTTACCGGAGAAAAGTCTGCCTGGCTTGGACAAAAATAACTCATTTTTCCTGCTTGCTGGTTTTTATGACAAGCCTTGGGGTTGGAATACACAGACAAAGCCTGTGCTTGGGGGTGGAATACACAGGCAAAGCCTATATATTCATATACATACACGCACTCACACAGACATGCACACACACACACACACGTGCATATGTATGTATGTATACACATACATACATGCACATATACATACATACATATGTATACACACACACACACGTGCATATGTTTGTATGTATGTATGTATATACATACATACATACACACATACATACATACATATGTATACACACACACACACATTCACACACACACACACGATACACAAAACTTAAACCAGTGGCGGTCATGCTTTTGTCATTTTTCGCAAAAGACTGATTCAACAGCAACATTTCGTATTATAATCGTTTCATATTATAAAAGGAACGTAAGAAAGTGGTCCTTCCTTATACCAAATGTGTTTTGTTATGTGCTGAGACATGACTTGAATCGTTCAAATCAGACGGTGATGTGGAATTGTTGGGATGTTAGGATGAAGTCTTAGACTTCAAAACGTGCACGAGTAATTTAATCAACACATTCATAAAGAGACAATAGTCGCCTCAAAAATAAGCGCTGCATTTTCATAAACGTGATTATTTAATCAGCTGCATGATAGACGCTTACCTTGTCATTAGACGCTCAAGTGTTGCGCTCGCGTACCGTGCGCTTAGTCTCGTTCTCCTCTTTGTCTGCGCGTCCACAGACCTCTCAGCCCAACGGCAGTGAAAAGATTGACCCAAGCCTACTGACAGGATCGAGTCTGAATGACAGAACTCCTTTACTCCCACACTTTTAAGAGCTGCACAGCGTTAAAGGCGAGACGGTGATTCACATGGGCCCGCCTATATCCACCCTCCTACCCTTTTATCACGCCCGAGTCCTTACGCTCATCCAATACGGAAAGTAGCGATTCCCACATATGTACGAATAATTAGCTGTATAATACTGTGAAATGCTATGGATATCTTATGCTCCATAGCATTTCACAGTATTATACACAATATGCTCACAGTTTTTAAAATATTAATAGATTTTAACATCCCTCTCCCTAATCACATATTTCTTTTATGTTTATAGATGAAAGAGGAAGTTTGCTTTGAAGATAGCTCTACGTTGTTTAGTTTAGATTGTAGCCTATTGTCTCACAATCAATCATCTGGCGAAAATGTTTTCTGTTTTTTTTGGCAAATTATCCCAAACAATTTAACTCTAATTCCGAACTTTTAAATTGGGGTGTGTTTGCGCCTCCTAGTGGTAATGTCGTTCCTTCACAATACGCTTCAACAGAACACCGCGTTTAGGTCCTGCTTGGTTTCAGTGAACTGAGCATCATCAGTTTAAGATGCCACTATCTGGCATCGATGTTAAGCTATAATTTTGACTAATATCATAAAATGCATTTCTCTTCGCGCAAAAATCTTCAAAGAACTGAAAGACAGGACACTTTATTCAAATGTAATAACTTTAACGCTTCCACATGTTCTGTTAAAATAGTTGATGAGTAAACATTTGCATTCTTGTTTCCATTATATTTCACAAGGTAATAATCATTTTAATCACAATACTCATTCATGAATTTTAACATTTGATACTGGTATTTAAAAAATAATCAGCCTTAGGTGTTCTCCTTCACTCAAACACACACACACACACAGAGGTCAACCACTCACACCATGACACCTAATACAGAAGCTGGATTTCAGAATTTGATTTACAAAAAGAAAATGCTATAAAAACTAAGTCTGGACCTTGGGACGCTGAGCACAAAAGTGACTTCACTGCTTTTGTTCATGTTCAGCAAAATTCACCACTGAAACAAGGTGAAATGTAACAATACAAATATAACAGTGTTAGGCTATTCAATGGGTCCCATAAATGTCTCTGTGAGTCAGACTTGGGGTGGGGTGCGAGAGAAGATCATTACTGGCATACTTGGGTAACTGTTGACACATTTTAGAAAAGGTGATCCTCCAAAAAAAAAAAAAAAAAGGGAAGAAAGGGGGTGGGGCTTCTGGCAGTAGTTTGCAGCTGGTTCTCAGACATTCGTGTCAAGATTACACAGCACTGCCTACACTGGTTACTCAAACAGCAATAAACAAACAAACAAACAAATAAACCCTTTTTAGTCATTCATACATTCTCTCAGCATGAAAAAATGCCTCAATAAGCCTCAGTAAGTGCTATCAGCCATATCATTGCTCCCTTTTTTTTTTTATAATAATCTCTTTGCATTACATAAAACCAAAAAAAAAAAAAAGGACAGAAATTATTCACTGAAGGGCTCCAGGGACCAAGTCAGTGAATCTCACGTGATCCTGAACATTTCATTTCTCCTTGAGTTTCAATACAATCAGAGAGAGAAGGGACAGAATTCCTGAGGACCACAACACTGCTCTTACTCATCTAACAGAACACAACTGGTTCTCTTTCTCTCTCCCTGGAGTTTAGATTCATAAAGCACATTAAATACGTCAGAATGACTCACAGCGTTCAGTTCTGTCAGCAGCCTGTTTTTGTTTTGCTTTTTTTTTTTTCTTTTTTTATGCAATCTTTTTGGAACAGGAGTTTACAGTAGGTGAACTCGCTGGTTGAATCACATGACTCTTCCGTTGAGGCTTGTAAGTACACAATGTAATGGGAAAAACAAACAAACAAACAAACAAACAAACAAAAAAGCAGCAGTGCCCCCTGGCTTAGTTCTTCCTTTAAATGTACTGTTGTACCTTTGTATTGAGTCTGGCAGGCACAAGTTGAGGGGGTTCTTTGCATATCACGTAGTCCTTGGGTAAAGTCTCCACTTGCATTAGTGCACTCTCAGGGCGGAAAGGCTTTACGGTTAAGGGATCACGTCCCTCTTTCATACTACACCACACTCCTGGGTGTCCCATTCAGCGCTGCTGCCTTCAGGCTCCCCAGGCTGTGGCTGGGAGAGCTGACTTGTAGTGTACCAGTCCTCTGTATTGAAGAGCCCACTTCAAACACTTCTTGGATGGCTTTGCGAAAACAGTGGAAATTGTAGTCTATTAAACCTACATGGAAACAAAATGAAAGCGGTTAGAACTTCAGATGTGTTGAGTAACCAATCATGGTAAATTGTACATGACTTTCTTAGAAGAAAGCTATGGGACAAACAAATGTTGGGAAGAGTTTGCAAATGATGGATGTCTGATTTCTGTAAGGGTTAAATCAGTAAACCCCTGATAAAATGTAACACCAAAAAGTTACATTGCCAAACACTGACAATATCTTGATTAAACTGATACAATGCACTTAGCCCGTAATAGTTTCTCTTGATAAAAACTGAATACCCAAAGCACATATACACTAATCTCCTTTGGAGAAAAAAGTGGGTAAAACATTATCCTTACCTTTCCTCTCAAAGCTCTCCTCTCTGAGGATGCAAACAAGAGCCAGGAACTTGGTGACCTCTTTCAGGTAAAGAACTGTGGTGTTATTCAACTTAATGATGGCCAAAGACTCCTTATCGTATGCACTGCCGCTACCATCTTCTTTAAGGCTGTGATATGGAAATCATACAGTGAGATCCACTGCAACACATTCAGATGATTCCATTTAAAACAATCATTTCAATTCTGTTTTAAGATACTGTCCATACGACTGATAGAGTGATGAACTGGTAGTACAGTGTCTCACCCATAAATACATGAGACGTCTATGACGACATCAATCATATCACAACACAGTTCGTAGGACTGCATGTCCACCGGGGAGCTATCTGTGGCTATGTAGATTTTGCTGACTACATCAAAAAGAAAGGCCTTCTCAATGCCAGAATTCTGTTGGGAGACAAATAAATACATGTCAACAAATGCACCCATAAGCCATTTCCTTCTCTTCAGCAAGAGGTAGCACTTTTCTAAAAACAAATAATTAATCTACAAATGCACAAAGAGGCCTGAATGCTGTTAATGCAAGTTAAAAGTGTATAAAAATATTGACTGCAACAATGGCAGCGATACCTACAGATATGAAAATGTTCAAGAGATTCTCCAGTGTTGGTAGCTGAGGTATAAGTTTCTGGACGACTTTACTGAAGGCCTCAAAAATAGAGTGGTCATAGATGCTTGTCAAATAGAAGCTGAAACAAAACAAACAAAACACATATTTCTAAAAACATCAACACAATTAATTTCATCGAGGTACAAAACAAATGTGTGTGGTTTATGGCATCTACCAAAGAAAAAAAAAAAAAAAGAAAACTAGCAACATAACTTTGTCCCAGTGAGTTCAAAGATAAAGTGACAATGGTTGTTACAATCTGTTCTCTTCCTGCTAAATAACAGGCACATGAAAACTGACCTGAGATGGAGTTTCTCTAAGCTGGCATCTGCCAGGTCATCGTTGGCTCTCTGATGGATGTCTCTCTGAGTCTCTATCTTGTGATCGTCGGATAAACCATCAACCTTATGTATGAAGACCTCAAAGTTGATCTCTGGGTTGACCCTGTAGGCCCGTGACACAGTGAGATGGAGTCTTCCCAATGCCTCCACGTAGTCATCCTTCACATACAGGAGAGAAGAAACAAAACCCACATCAGCACACATGTATGCTTTTCTCTTAATATTAGACTTTGATTTATGTACAAAGAACATGGTTAGTCTTTTATATGTTTACCTCAAACATACAATTCTGTTACTCAAGAGCTACATTAGCAACAGTATTTCAGTACAAGTAAAGTGCAGAGGTTCATCATACTCCATAGCCATTTCAGATGAGATGAATAAGAAAATGTGAGCATGTATGCATGCTCATGAGCACATGCAATCAAAGTATTCAGCAATTTGCAAATTAAAACTGCACAATTTCAAGGTTCAAAAAACAGTTTCGTATTTAAAGGTACTGACTGTGTGATTGTACGTCTACTCATCATAACCTGGAACAAGACAGATAGTCCGATAATATCGAGTAATTAGCAACGACTCACCTGTGCATCAATGACGAAGATCAACGCGCCAGTGCCCCGGAAGATCATCTCATAATCAAATGTGGGATCAAAGAAGTCAACTTGACCAGGGAAGTCCCAAATCTGAAAGTTTACAAAGGAGCTTCCCGATATATCATCCTTATAGATCTTGTTGGTGCTCTCCAAGAAAAGCGTCTCATTGGGTGACATCTTGTGGAACACCACCTGAAAAACCAAAACAGTGTTAGCAAACCTTGACAGCTCGTGTCACGTGCCGATACTACCAGCTCTGGAAGCCAAACAACCCCACTGTGGATGGATGGCATTCGCCTTACCTCACCTTACCCTACCTAAAGTGTGACAATCACGATTCACCTTGATGATGAAATCGGTTGTTATATGCAGCAGGGCTAAGAAAGCAGGCCTAGCTGACTGGTAAAAATATTGATTTTACTGGGAAGGCAAGCTACGCTAGTCATTGTGGTATCGGCAATAACGTAGTTTGAAAAGTTGATTGAATAAACCCAAAGCATTTATGGTTCAAAATTCAAAGCAATGTAAACAAATTCCGTGTGACTGCAAACTTTTCCTTCTCGAAAGCGCTAAGAAAGCGATAAAATAATTACTGTGCTACCTAGTAATCCGCCTTAGAAAACATATTGCTCATGCTGTAGCTCACCTTCTGGATAGACGATTTTCCACTCCGCCGTAAGCCCATCAGTAATATTCTTGGTTTACTGTCAGGTGATGGTGAACTCTCTTCAATATCTGGTTCCTCCACACCATAACCGAAGTCTTTAGGAAAAGGATCAACAACACCGTAGCTCCCAGACAGTTGCTCTTCGTATTGAAGCGACATTTTGATTTAGCTAACTATGCTAGCTACTGTTCTTCTAAAACACAAACCAGTAGCTATTGTCGGTATTAAAATCAAATTCTGGTTACTGCGCCAGTATGATGGATGACAAGAAGCTAAAGACAATTCGTGGGGAATCTGTCAACCAAAATACCGACGTCAATCCAGCTGAGCGGGTTCATATGTAACTTAGCAAGTGGGTTAGCCTGTTAAACAATAATAGCATATAAACGGGAAGCTAACTTTACAAGTCAGGTGACTGCTGTCCAGCTGTGACTGGTTTCCTGTGAGTTTCTACACTCTCTCGTAGCGCCATCTACTGAAAAGGAACAGCCATCTGCGTAACAGCTGAACTATGTACTGAAAGTCAGAGAAATAAATCCTTCACGCCCTTGACTCTTACTGAACTTCACGTAATCTGTAATGTTTTACAGCAATTTTTTTCACAAGATCATACTCATGCCTTTTATAAGATATAAATGGAAAATCCAGAGACATCACGTCTGTGACTTAAAGTTACCAAAGTGCAAGAGTCTCGCTTATGTGAATTGAACTACTCTGTAACCACCCGAAAATAGTCACAATATGCCGCCAATCGCATAATATCAAGATGTAGATAATTAGGGGACCACAAGGATATTTATTTGTGATTAGCCTGTGCAGCGTCTGCCTTTTTTTTCCTTTCTTCGTTGCACATGGCAACGGTATGTTGTCGACCCCGACACACTCACATGTGCGCATGCCCACAAAGAAACTTTTTCAGCTGTCGGCACTTAGAATTATCTTAGCTACAATTTACAAATGGCACATTATCGAGTAAGTACGAGCTCTTTCATCTCCAAATTTCTCATGTGCCTGAGGGAAAGTGTGTATTTGGGTGAATAAAATACTATGCGCGTTTTTGTCTGACTGGAACAATGAGCTGCTGTTTTAGTTTCACTTAATTATTAGCCAGTTTGCTAAACCACAGCATTCGTCCCTCAGGTAGTTAGCTAGCAGCCTTCAAACGTGTGTATGTTATAGTATGCGGAAGCTTGTTTATAAAGGTTAATGGATCTGGACACTGCTTGCAAAGTAGTTGTATAGTGAACTCGAAACAAACGATTTTCCGCGGACAATAGTTCTAACATACTTTCGGTGTTTGGGACATCAGAAACGACAGCTTTAAGTTAGCGTTGCCTCAACAGTGCATTTACAGTGCTTCCTTGTAAACCATCTTGTTTTACCGCTCTCTGAAACCCATTGTTAATAACGGCTGTGCGATTAACACTTTTACAAATAACAAATGGAAAGTATCAAAAGTCACTGAAATGTGAGCTAATGATGTTCAGGTCAGGGGGAATGGTAGGTGCACCTGACGCCTAACATCCCTACCATCCATGTCTCTGGCTGTGGGGGAAAACCGGACCACTCGGATTAGGGCATGCAAACTCCACGTTTCTAGGACTTGACACTAGAACCTCCTCTGTAAGGCGCCAGTGCTAACCACTACACCACAGTGCACATACAAAAGTCAGGGGAGAGCCCAAACGCAGCCCCCCACCTCCTGAAATTATGCGGTTGAGATTCCCGAATGTAGAGAACTTGCAGGGGTCAGCACAGCCCAAGTGCAATGGCTAAGCCTCACCCTGAGTGAATCGCTTTTGTGATTATGAAGTCCCCAAAAATTGGTTGTAATTCATGTTAATCAGATCATATTAAGCCACTGTACTCTTAAATATATCAAGTAATTATACAATATGCTAACCATATGGAAGTTCTATCATGGTCTACTCCAGCGCTTTTCTGCAGAATTCCAAAGTGAGCTGCAGTCGTCAGAAAGGGTACACTGTCCTCCTGGATCCCGTGTATGCAGGCTTTTGCAGTAATGCAAAAACACACACACCCAATCAGTTAATGAAGCCCCAGATGAGTCTCTTAATATTAGGATCAGATGTTGTAGATTAGGGTTTGAATAAAGTCCTGCTTGAAAGTGTGGCCTCCAGGAGGAGTAGTGCTTGTTCTAGATCTACAGGTGACAGTCTGTCAGCCATACTATCCAGCAGCTGCAGTGCAAGTCCAACATTGCAAGAGTCAGCCCCTGGCCATTTGACCACTGTCAACTTAAACAGCTCTCTTGTGGTCTAGGCATGCTCATCACACTGAATGGGATGGAAATGCTTCTTTGCATTGTCATGATTCCGGATTGTGCAGGACGCTTTGTGTTTGATGGTTCTTGCTGAGTTGTCAGTTCTTGTGATTCTGAGAGCCCTTAACTCTAATACTCATAGGTTTTGCGTAGTCTCACATTAGAGGAGTCTTTATAATAAAGCAATTATTAAGCTTTTTTTTTTTTCTTTTACAAATTTGACATGACTTTTTATAGGCGCCAGAGTCGAAACGTGAACAGTTTCGAAGATATCTAGAGAAGGCTGGTGTTCTCAACAGTCTTACCAATGGTAGGCATTTTCTGAAAGTGTCACAATAATATTTAGGCATATATATCATTTTGATTATAATTTTTCCATGTCTTCATAATCGATTTTCTCTCTAATTGCAGTGTTGGTTGCTTTGTACGAAGAGACAGACAAACCCAACAATGCTTTGGAGTATCCTTAATGTTTTGCAGATTGCTTATTTTCTAAATAAATGCTTTAAATAAATGCTCTTTTTTTTCCTTTAGTTTTATGGTCAGGTAAGAAATGAACACTTTTGGTATGTGAACCTTAACGAATGCTAATTAGCTTCATAAAGCACCACCTTGGTGCAGCTGGTCCCGACGGTGCTGATACCGAGGCGCTCCGCACGGAGTTGGCTGAACTGCAGCAGAAATACGACTTGCTTCTGGAGGAAAACAAAGAGCTCAAAAACCGCGTAAGATGACTTTGATTAGCCTAGCCGTTGATCAGCTAGACTATTTGTATGTATGAAAACCCCCCCCCCCCCCTCTCCCCTACATCAATACACTGCCAATATAAAGAAAAGAGTCATATAAAGAAATTTATCATAGCGTGAAAATATAAACCCTTGCATGTGAGGTTCTTTGAAGACTAGAGGATCTTTTAATAAAATATCAGTTATAGAATTATATTGCATTTAGTTTTGTGCAAACATTTATGAAAATCGTTCTGTTTATCGTCAGACTGACTCGTGTCTCATACATTTTGATTTATAGCTCCTTCAGTATGAGCCGGCACCTGAAGATGGAGCAACAGAATGAAAGATTTTTTTTGTTTGTTTTAGTTTTCTATTTTGTTTGTCCAATGTTGAATATTGCGTTTTAAAGGGAGACTGCTAAAATGTAATACGTAATATATCCCTCTGAGTTGTAAGAAATCTTTGATAAACGATTTAAGTGAATGTATGAGTATCTAGAGTTAGTTTTCCAAACGTCACCGAGTTCAATAAATGATTTTTGCCTTATTCGCCGTAAGAGTGAGATGCCTCAGGGATTTTAAAAAAAAGAAGTTTACTACTGGGCAAAACAGGGTTTTTTCTTTAATTTAATTTTTGATACTTTATTGATTGATCCCAAGGAAAATTAGTAATCTGCATTTGACCCATCTGTGAGTAGTGAACACACACACTAGGAATTCCTGCCAGTCCAGGGGGAACGAGCCGGCGACCTTTCTGTCCCAAGCCTCCTTCACTAACCTTTAGGCCACGATTTGTTTGTTTTTAACTTGTAATCAAAGCAAACAGAATGCTCTCAAAGACTTACTTTATTTGATGACTCAGGTGTCTATATTTTCATAGAAATACATGATTGTAAAGAAAGCAGATTTTAATTAAACAAAAACAAACATAATAAAATCAAGACAACTCCACAGTTCCTCATATGCCCAAGACTGTTCCTATCCAAGGCACAGACAATATGGTTAATGTTCACTTTAGATTGTTCAGTAGACTCTGATCTCCCAATTTTAATTGGTGCTTTTTGAGGATCGTACACATTTTCAGAATGTAGATCTGAAAGAAAATAGAACAAATTGAATGTATTTATGTTTTATAACTGACCTCTGACTAAAACTGTCCATCACAGACTAAGTGTGGCTTTTGAGTCTTGTTACTTTACAAAAGCTGGCCAACACACTAACAGTCTGTTGTCCTCCCCAAGGTTGAGCGGAGTCTTGTACACATAACTCTAAATGATAGGTGTGACCTCTGGAGGAAAGGGTAGTCAAATCAGTTATAGTGCATCAGCGTAATAGAAGTGGGTGTATACCGAAGAAAGCATCTTGAAGCCAAAAGAAAAAAAAGCCTTGAGATTTCATGTTCATAGAATTTTATAAGTGAACAAGAACAAGAGATTTTAAAAATACTTTTTCCTAAGCCTTAAACCACTGAGAAATGTTGGGGTACTAGATTAAAGTATGTTAATGAAAGATTTTTCACAAGTCGCTGATGTTAGCTTGTTACTTCAGAAAGCACACATTTGTTGAAGCATAAACTGTAGACTTATTTTTTTTACTCTTTGTTTAATTGTTTTGTAAATGTTTTTTTGGAACAGGTTTGATGGACGTCTCAAAATTTAAATTTTCATAACTGTATTTCCGTTTGACCTGCACTTTCATTCCCCTAACTACAAAGTCCCTGGGAAATTCTAGAGCCTTTGTTAGAGTTTCTTTTAAGAATGAAATAGAGCTGCTGCCTTACACATTTCTGGTTTGTGTCTTTTTCCACCAAAGTGTTGTTGGTTTCAGTTGCTTTTGGTTGTCATTCATTCAAGCGAAGAAAGAGATTGGAATCCAGAGCCGTCTCAAATACCATACAACAAGCAGTCATAACGATATAATTAAAAAAAAAAACTGACTTTATTAGAAATACAGGCCCAGGTTCTCAACTTTGAAGATAATGGCATGAGGAGAACTAATTAAAGTGTTCTCCCATGTACAACTCTCTAGAGCTGATCAGAGACAGATAAGTCATTATACTGAGCAGAACTGACTCTGAATGAATATTCTCCAGAATTCCCAAGATCCCCCGAGGTGAGATCAGAACCAGTCTTGTCGGATAAAACCAGTTATAAAAGTTCTAAGATTTTCAAGTTACGGCTGATGCTATGAGACAAGGTATAAAATGAGCATGTCTCAGATCTGCAGGTCAGTGGGGGCTCGCCGCACGCTGGTGTTACTTGCAGATGATATCCTGCAGCCCGGTGACAAAGCAGGGCTGTCGACATTGCGACTGTGCCGTGACACAGAACTTATCTCCCCTATCGAGTCCGGAGTGTGAGGCCGACTCAACCTCTTCAGATCCGGCTTTGAGAAGGCCCTGACCCGGCCGCCTGAAAAGCTGCAGCGTGGTTTTATGCCCAAGCCAACAGACCTATAGTAAGATTCCCTGCGGTCAGACCCATTTCCCTCCATTACGTTGGTACAGTTCCAAGGTGCGCTGACCCTCCGGGGTTTCCTAATCGCACCTTGGTAAATGGTTGGACAAGAGGAAGTGTCAGCCACTGGGAGGATTGGGTATTCTGACTCCAGCTCCTCAGAATGAGGGGGCAAATGAACTTGCTCTGCCGGTTCCCCATGCTTATCCACAGGTGGGGAGTATGTCTCACTGCTCATGTTGTTGGAATTGCTGTTGTGCTCAACAGGACACAACACAACCTCTCTGCTACCCCTTGGATTGTCCAGACCTGGTTTCCCTACAGGGTTGCTTTGGATTGGAACAAAGGCAGAGGAAGCATTAATAAGAGGAGGGTAGGTAGGACCGTTGCCCTGTTTCTCCAGGAGAAGCGTGTAGCCGCTGGGTATGGTGGGCATGGTGGCCTTACGGCCCACCGATGCACCCATGCACACCTGGTGCACCATAGAGTTCTTTTTGGATTTGCTTGCATAGTAGTCATCCAGATCCTGTTTCAGGTGTGGGTAGTAATCCAGTATGCCCTTTCTGATCTTCTTATAGCCCAGGTGCATGATCTCCAGCAGACTGAGAAAAAGTGACACAGCAGCAATCCCTTGCATGAACACCATAAAGACGCTCTTCTCTGTGGGGCGTGAGATGAAACAGTCCACCACGTTGGGACACGGTTCGCGCTCGCACTTGTACAACGGCTCCAGGTGGTGTCCGTAGAGAAGATACTGTCCCAACATGAAACCTATCTCCACCACAGAACGAGTGACTATATGGGCCACGTAGGTGCGCAACAGCGAGCCCCTCAGAGGAGCCTTGTTTAGTTTGCCCTGCTCCAGCTGTCGAATCTCCCGCTCAATTCGCCGGCGAGCCTCCACCAGCTCCACGTCCACTGCCTCCAGCTCTCGTCGCAGTGCCACCCTCTTACAGTGCCGTTCCTTCTCCAGGGCCCGGAGCTGATAGATTGCATGACCCATATAGACCAACGAGGGAGAGGAAACAAAGATCACCTGCAGGACCCAGTATCTGATGAGGGATATGGGGAAAGCGTGGTCGTAGCAGACGTTCCGGCAACCCGGCTGGTCTGTGTTGCATATGAAGTCGGACTGCTCGTCGTTCCACACGTCCTCGGCCGCCACGCCAAGCACCAGCATGCGGAAGATGAACAGGATGGTCAGCCAGATCTTGCCTACCATGGTGGAATGAATATGTACCTCCTCTAAGATCCCACCCAGGAAGTTCCAGTCCCCCATCTTCACACGGGCATTGCTACTGTACAAAAGAGGGATAGAATTATGACGGTAACAAACTCTGCAAGTGGATCGAAAGAGAAATGTAAAGCTTGAGGGTGTTTAGTTGCTATTAAGCTTTGCGTGGCAGAAGGGGGAGGAAAATATCTGTCAAGCGTGGTTATTATTGGATATACATCATACACGCATCACGTCATTAATGATAAGCTTAGATAACTAGACAACAAAGAGCTAACCTTAATTCTTCAGCAGATAATATGTTAATACTATAATTTGTCTGACAATTTGACAGAATATATTGTATGATAAAATATCATTTAAATATGTAAGCACCCTTCCCAAATCCACTCAAACTTACCTCTGCTTTGAAAAATAAAATATACATCAACAGCCATGCTAAACAAGGACATCTCTCCAATGGACTAGGTCCAGCAGACATTCTTATTGTTCCACTTAAGGTGCTAACAAAGCCACAAGGTGCAACAGTGCTCATTAACGTCCGTTATCCAAAACGGATCTGAAAACATGCTGCCTTTGGGTTAGGTCGCTGCGAACTTATAGCCAGCCTAAAGTAATCAATGAGATTTCGTTTCCATTTACCTTGCAGCAGTGTGACCGGGCTGACGGTACTGTGTGCCCCTGCGGGTCATTCAGGCGAAGAGGGAGCCAAATAAATTTAAAATCGTTTGTCGTCTGTGGCGTGTCCAAAGAGGACCTCGGTGACCCTTCGCGCGTTATCCTTATGTAGCGGGAGAGTGTGTCAGTCCTCTGAAGGCCCATGCTCCCGCTTAAACACCCCTGTATCGCCCCTCACAATGCCTCACGCCCATGCAATTTAGTAAGAGGGTGTCTGTCTGCGAGGGAGTAATCACGTGCGGAAGTGGTTATTGAATTTGTGACAAGTTATGTGGGTAGATGATAGTGTCCTCAACACAGGGCATCCCCAACACATTCACCTCTTTTGTGAATTTGTCTGATGAAATCAAAGTGTCACGTCACACAAAATGAGTTCTGCTTAATCCAAACACTTTGTGTAAGTAACATTCAGAAATTTGTGGGCAGTGCCACAAGCACATATTCAGCCCTGGGTACTATTCCTCAGCAGGGTTACTAAAAATTTCGAACGTTCACATGTCATTGGAATTTGACTTCACTCAACCACATCATTAGTGATCCTTAATTATGACCTTTAGCCATATTAAGCTTTTAAAGTTGGTTCACATTTACTTTACTGAAAGTATGAGTCAGTCTACAGATGTAAGAAAATTACACAGACACTCCACATCTCTGATATCTGATATGAGGCTTATACTTTGTACTGGAGAGGACAATATTGTAATAGAGAGATGATACTCTAATGTAATGTTCTGTGCTTTGTTTATGTGCACATGCATTGACTGAGTGGCATTTTGCATGTGAGGTTACCAGCCTCACATGTAAACATCACAGTTTGTTTCACTGTCCCGAGTTTTCCACGGCAACTCACTATTGTTCAGTCAATAACTGCTCAATATCTACTCTATGTTGCTCAATCAATCGGTCATGTCCGATTTCATACATGGATAGTTTTTTTCTGTAAATCTAATTAAATCCCTCCCTCCAGCAGGAGCACTTTTAAATCCATTTGCCAGAAATCTATGCCCATAGCTTGTTGCCCATACAAGGTGGGCGGGTCTTCTCAGACGAGAGCAATGACTGGTCACCAGATCCCTTTCCAATTGGAAACCATTTTTTTCTTTTTGCAGTGGGTATAGACCACACCCTTACATAACCTCTGTTGAGTGATAGTCCTGCACGTGAGTGAATGCACACCCCCTCCTGTCCCTGCCCCCCCTCCATGTCCACTACTTCATTCTCATAGCTATAGAGAGAGATAGAGGTGACATTACTCTCTGCATACTGAATGGAGTGCCCATTTAATCTCAAAAACAGGACTAGCTGACTGTTCTGTAGCAGAGGAACACAGAGCACGTTGGTTATATTCCAAATTACAGTGGTACATACACTTTGTACTCTTTAGCGTTGCCCATATAAAACAATAACATCAAATGAACATAGCAGTGTTATCAGTCCATTTTATCTCTTGCTTATGTAAAAGAATGTGTCTTTGTGAAGATTGAAGATTTGAGCTACAAGATGGACTAAACACAGACTACTTGACACAGTGTTTTTATGTCAAAAGTGATTCATATTTTGGCGAGTTTTGCAAAATGTTTATTTGTGCAGCAATGAGAGAAAAAAAATGTAATACACCTAATCTCTCAGGTAAAAGACCAGGTTTTTCACAGACATTAGAATCCATCAACTCTGTGTTGTGCCTTTTGTTGCTTTATCTTAAAGATCAAGTGATCTCTTCAGTGTAGAAAGTTTTAAATTTGTAGCTCATGCTACATACCTTTTAATTATAGACGATTATTTTGCAGATATAATGACTTCGTAATACACTTGTTACACATTTAAACCACTTGTTTAACATTGGTTTAACTGGTTTAACATTTTTTCCATCGCATTTGCAGAACTACAGATCCTGCCCAGAAAAAGGCAATGGTTTCTATGTAAACTGATCATAAGTACTGCCCTCTGCTGTAGAGGATGAAAACTGTCCTCTGAGTTCATAGTTACTTCCACAGATTCAGGATAACACTGAAGTTAATATCCAAATTTGACCTACATACACTCTGAATGCTAGTTCAGTGATGCTGAATAGTCAATTTCTCCACAAAGGAAAAAAACAAAACAATGAGCAACAAGTTTACAGTAAGCTAATTTAAAACAAATAAATAAAAATCTTTCATGACAAGTGCAATTTTTATAGTCTTTATTTGTTCCATCTAATTTCAAATGAACAGTAAAGAGCATCCAGGACAATATATATATATATATATATAAAAAGGTATTTAAGTAGAAATAGTAATCACGGCATTATTCAGTTTACCACTGAACCCTCTGGACACTTCACAGGCATCATCTCAAACCCACCTTGTTATACACCATGAAAAAAAAAATATTGCCCATTCACTGGAATAGCCCTCTCTAGTAAAATGTGTTTAGACCTCTCAATAATGCACATTCACACGTGACTGATGGGAGACACTCATCTCCTTAAGCTAGTTACATTCCAAATTTTTCAATGAAGTGACAATTGTACATTATATCATTGTATACAGTCTGCACTGAGAATCATTTGACTTCATGGCAAAGATGAAGACCATCCCTTTATGAACTGTCTGGGCCAGTTACAATGCATGTTTCAGAAGCACATTATCCAATACTGTAACATATTTGTGCCATTAAACCTTGAAATAATCAGAATCACTGTCACAACTGAATAACTGCTGTCTTGCTCTTTCGTCTGGAACGCTGCCTCAGGCACACTCCAGACTAAATGGTCAATTGGTCCATGTTACTTAATACTGGTTGTCTGACTTTTGACAGTATTGACTGCTAATGTAAAATGGCCCAGAAATGATTCACATGGCAGTCCCTCAGGGACACATGAGAAACAGAGCATTCAGAAAGAGTCTAATTTTATGAGACATTCCATTCAAAGAAACAAGAAACAAATAAAATAATGAAATGAAACTGCATTTTAAAATGCTGCTACAGACAAGAGGGAAAAAAAACAAACACATTCTGTAAGATAAGACACACTCGCGTAGGTGAATATATCATCTCCATTAAGAGGGGAGGAAAACAAAAGTAACTATGAAAATGTGCATCCATCCATCCATCCATCTGTACCCAGTCACACTCTACTCTTTCCACTTTAATTTCACAACCTAGCTAAAAATCATTCTGTCTCTTTTTTTCATTAAAAGGAAGAAAAATTCCACAGGTAGTTCTGTGGTCTCCATAGGAGCAGAGCTAAGCCACTCTTCCAAACAGGTCCGTTCTTCTTCTTCTTCTTCTTCTTCTTTTTTGGTATTGTTAGGGTTTGACAAATAGCTCAGTTTAGGCACACATGCACGACTACTGTACATCATTGTTACCACTAAATCTACTGGGGTTATATGACAAGGTTGTTTCAGCGTAGTAGCAAGAGCAGCTTCTTACATGTTAACACATCTACGTTCTTTGTCTGACCGAAGGACACATTTTCAGCCATACAACATAAAATTAAAATTTGGCTGTTTACAACCAAGTGTAATGCACTGAAGGACTAGATATATACAGTTAGAAAATATCTGAGGAATTTGTTAAACCGAAGGAAATTTTTATATTTTCATGGGAAAAAAAAAAACCCAAAGCACACACACACACACACACACACACACAAAAAAAACCCAAATTAAAAAAAAATCCACATTTTCAAGTATGGTTTGCAAGCACAGAGGCAAACAGGATTAAAGAACTGCAGCTGTGAGAGTTTTGGCAGGATTAATAGAACAGTCATAAGCGCTCGGCTTTCCACGGCACTTAAAAAAAGGGAGACATCACCCAGCCGTTTACCCCACAATGAGCACTCTCTCGTCTGTTAACTGACTCTGAACTCAGTAAAAAAAAAAAACAACAACCCTGAAAATGTGGATTAAAATGATGGCATCCAGCAGGTTTGAAATAGAGACCGAAAAAGAAAGGGTGGCCTCGGCGAAGCGGCGACTTTTATGCTGAAAGCCTGTACCTGTTTGGAATCTTCACGAAACATCTGAAGGACAAAACACAAGGACAGTGATGCTATATTTAATTTGTCACAACGTTAGGGCGTATTTTGGTCAAATATGGACAGGATCTGCATGAGCTGTCGTAACCAGCTCATCACAGGCAACGGTGAACTTAATGTTAGGTACTTACAGCTTGCTGGCCTAGTGCCATACCGCCGCACGATCTGGTCCTGAGTGAATTTCACAAAAGAGTCATACTGTTCTGAAAACAGAGAAACACACAGAAATATGATTACTACAGCAGCTCAGGAACTAAAACATAACATACAGACTTTCACTGTGCTATAACTAAAACGTTGGCACTATCGGCCTTTACATATACAATTATATTAGTTTCTCCATACCATGTATAGGAGTAAAATAGGAGTGAGAACATACCTGCCAGTTTTGTGTTGAGAATCTGTTCATACTCTTCTCTGATTTTCTCTTCATGGTCTTTAAGAAGACGCTCACACAGGTAACTAACCTGACGCATTGTGAATGAAGGCTGGTCTCTCTTCATGGACATACCTTAACAACAAATGAAACCATACATGTTGAGGCAACACGTGTGAAATCATTTGCATCAAGCTGCAGACACTGCTAAGTAACTTTATCGGTTCAGTCATCTTACCCAAATGGTTTCTCGCTTGAAAAGGTCAGCTTACTTTTGTTTCCTATACTGGTGTTACGCGTTACCTTACTTAGCTACATGCTATCATAAAGAGAAGGGTCTGCAAAGTGTTAAGATATCACACATCGTTGCAAACCAAACCGTGTTATTTTCAGATTCTTTTCACCACTAACACAGTCATAGCAACAGACCTGGAGGGGAATTTGGTGCAGCAATAAGAGAAGGGCTGGTGCTACGTTCATCCCCTGGGCTGTGACTCTCATTCTGGGTGAGGGCTTCTTCGTGCCGCCGTTTCTGGTAACGGCTATACTCTTGCCTGATGTTTTGGAAGATCTGTTCTGTAAAGAGACACGAAGGTAACATAATAAGCCTGCAATTAAGAATGACCGTTAATTCAGGGGCAAGAAGATTTAATACGTAGGAAATCAAATAAAATATTTCCTGTTACGACAGAACGCCTCACTGACAGAGAAAATCTAGAAACTGGACATGACACGCCATGCAAATAATTAATACGCGCAAACCCCTGGACCATAAAAGATTTTCAAAGAATCTTATGAAGCAATTGGTGATTATTCGAACACTGGCTTGATTTTTCCTCTGTACCGGCCTCTTAATGTGAGGTTCAGAATGCTATAGGATGGATGTTGACCTAAAATTCTTAGAAATTTATTGCATTAATTCTTCACGTGATTCTCAGGTGTCGTCGTTAGTAAGGGCCGACATATCCTGCGCAACACCGCCGCAAGCAATTACTGAAAGGTGAAATTCTCACCCTAAATTGTGGATCAACCATACAGATAATGGAGTATTTGATAATGTTAGCTAGTCAGTTATCATCAGCCAAGTTAGGTACCATCGAAGCTCTAAACATTAACTAGCATGTAGCCATAACGGTGCAAATAAGCAAGCAATGAATAAAAGTCAACCGCTGGTAACTACGACAGACCCTGAATATGGACGCAATCTACGAAGCTCTTTAGCAGTTAGCCGGTAATAAATAGTAAATAACACTGTATATATTTGTAGTCGACAAGCTAGTTCGCCTAGCTAGCAACCTATCATTAATCCCCCTATTTAAACTCCCTCCCCCACTACTTTTCACTCCACCCAACCCCTTCCCCCCATCAAATGCAGAAATCTCCCATGACTTCTTCCTTAACCAAAGTATTCGTCCTTACCAGGAGTCAGTCTCTGCTCTCTAGGCATCGACTCGGGAACCATCGGTGGAGACTGCATCTCGGTAGCGGGTCGTAGGTGGCATCGCTGAGGGGATGGAGTGGCCGGCGACCCGGGGAGCAAGTTGCACCTTCGACGTTTAGGAGATTGAGGACTGTGCAGGGCCTCAAACTCCATAGAGCGTTTCAAAGTAGCCCCACACGCCATAGTGCCCGGGTACTAACTGCAAAATTAACTATCTCGGTGGTCTGGATGCCACAGCAGAAAAACAAAAGCTATCACGCTGACTTTCACTTATTCGCGGTGATCTTTCCTTTACAACCCGATCTTGATGGCGTCTATTCGGGTAGAGGCGTCACGTTAGCTTCGCAATCAGCCAGTAGCAGCTTTCTTTTAGCTACGTCATGAGGGTGTGTTTTGATTTTGCTTAAAGGGTACTAACACCATATAGAGAGAAGATCCCCTTCTTCGCAATTTCCGAGAGTTAAAAAGGCGTCGCAAACACTTCAGATTGCCCTTCTGGCTAACAAAGGACCAAATTATGAGAAAGGTTCTTTGTCTTCTGGGGGGGACTATTAATTCAATCACTGAAAAAAAAAACAAAACAGACGGACAACTTTTGTGTACATAAAGTCTTCTCACTATGTATGCACTCAAGAGTGAATGAGTATTCCTAAGGGAGGATATAGGGCCACCTGAGTGCAATTACTTGATTTGCATGGAACAGTTTCATTTTTTATGAGCATGCAGGAATGCATTATGCTTCAACTTCATTACTTTCCCATCGAGACAAACACACTTAGGTCTCTGACCATTTATTAGTGATGCTGTCAACTACAAATTTATTGATGAAGCTATCAGCCTCTTAATGCTTTGTTTTGAAACAGAGGAATGAGATAATATAATACAGTGTGGCCTTGCTGATCATCAAAACTTCCCAGAGTACAGTTCTGTGGTGAGAAGAAATGGGAACCCTCAATTAAACATTTAAATTGAGATTATGGTTCCATAAAGGTGCATTAAAGTTCCTTTCATAAAAGTACTGATTTCATTACGCAACTGAAACCATTTCCCTTTATTACTTTTAAATCATGGCATGTAAAACTGCCAAATATTTCACAATAAAATATGTCTGAGAAAAGAATACAATGGAAGACTGGTTTGAGTTGACAGTGAAGATGCAGGCATCATAAAAATGCAACACTATTTGGAAAAGGAAACATCTTAATGCACTTGAAATAAAGGAGACTTATAGAAACACTGCATTTACAAAAAAAAAAAAAAAAAAATTAAAGCCTAGACTCAATGGAGGCATTAAATCGCAGTTACACAGAGAATGTAAACTCAATTGACTCCAAATGGGAGCAGATATCCATTTTATATATTCATCTTCGTACAACTATCGCCTACTCAAAGTACACTAGTAATATCTAACATACATTCTGTAATGATACTGAAAAAGCAATGATGGGCAACAGTCTAGAATTAATGGTGTACAACCACTATGTATACTTCAATGAATAAGAGGCCCTTTTCATTATCATTCACATAAAAAAGGGAGAAAACAAAAAACGTAGGCAGAATAAAAAGAGACATAATTTAACAAACAAAAGCGGCCATAACTGTGGCAAACTCAAACGGTTCAATCAAAATGAGAACAAATCCAAATCAACAAAAAAAGATCCTTAATTAGTGAGAAAGCACAGATCCATGCCATCCCTCCCAGGCAAAAGCTCTAATGTCCCCAAGACTTTCGCCCAGCCCAGGACCTAGACCGAGATCGAGAACGGGAGCGGGAGACAGAACGAGAGTGCGACCGAGATGGGGAGTGAACGCGTGACTCTTCGTGAGACTCCGGTGCGTCTGAGACCGCGTGGAAGTCTCCGCCGTCTCTGGGGGTAACAGATTTTGATCGGGAGCGGGACTTCCCTCTGGACTCTCTCCGGGCTGGTGGCCTGGCCCTGGAGTGGGAGGGTGAACCAGACCGACTGCAGCTTCGGGAGGGGGCGTCTGGGTGGCCTCGATGGTGGTCGCGGGGTGGCGGTCTATGGCTTTTGAAACAGACCACCAATCATGTTCATGTCGTCATTTAGATATTTAAACAATTCACGTTTGCATCAAAAATGTGAAGTCCATGGGCTATATTGTGCAGAATGAGCACATCTACAGACACATGTAATTTAATCCATTTCACACTCACCGCTCATGCTCTCTGCTTCTGCTCCGTCCCTGCCTGCCGTATGGCCTTCCACGAGTGCTAAAACAAAAACATCCTTAAACAGGTGTCCTGACCACCATAACAATGGTTTTATAAAGAACAACCTGAGATATTAAATAATGCAACAATTTAATGGGTTTTTTTGGGTTAAAAATCATAGACACTAACTGGACGTGTGGAAATGTTTCTTACTCTCTTGGACTCTCTGATCTCCTCGGGCGTCGCTCATATGAGGGGCTACGTGACCTTCGCCTCTCGTAGCTGCGGCTGCGAGAACGCCTGCGTCGGCTGTCTCGGTCATAGTCGTCGTATCGTGAGAAGCTGCGTGGTGATCTGCGCTCCTTCATTTTCATCTGATTGGGCGCTGCGTTGAGAAAATGGGAGGCAAAAAGAAAGGAAAAAACAAGGTTAAATGAAAATTCAAGTACAAAGGAACATTCCTAATGAATGTATGGTGTGTTTCTCTTGGGTGTACATTCTTTAATAATCGACTGTGAAACTGGCTGAAAATGCTCACTCTTTCGGTCTCCCTGAGCGAACTGGATCTCGATCTGACGGCCACACACCCACTTACGGTCCAGGTTGTGTAGAGCATCTTCAGCGTCACGAACATCTTCAAACATGATGTGCTGTTAAGGGCTGTTATCTGAAGCCTTTATGGCACCTTACTCAAAGCATACATGACACACTGCTCAGAAACCTCTACAGGAGCCGTTTCGACACATGAAGTCTGTGTCGCATCTACAGAACAGCGCCACAGTTTCACACTACTGCTCTTGCATATGCACAAGATGATGTAAATACGTTTCAAAGTGAAAAGTGATTTCATTTTCCGATTGAGAACCCCAAATTTTGATAATTATGATTTTGGATTTTTCTCAGTACTCAATTTGTCATCTTATGCCAGATATCGCCGTAAAAATGATTTGTTTGGATAAGATTGGGGAAAAGGGGGAAAAGAATATGGCAGGATACAAAGGAATTCATGTGTTACCTTTGACATGCTTGAAATTCATCATCTTGTTCTTTAAGCTCTTTTACTGCTTCCCAGAAGACCTCGAGTTTCCTGCTTGTCTTTGCCACCAAATCTTTCTTTTTCCTTTCTTTGATGCTCTTATCCAAGCCTTGCTTGCCCATTCGGTCACCTCTTTTCCTCTTCGAGCTTTACATTCTCTTTATTTTCACTCTTTCCCTTTCTCTGTTGCGACCCCCTCTTGCGGCCTGACATCCTTATGGTGGCTTGACTTTACCTCTACTCTACATGGATCTCTTTTACTGTCTTTGTGCCGGGCTCCACAACTGGATGCCTTTACATTTGTCTGGGGCAACAACAGAGAAATACAGGTTAGACTTTATTATCGTAGTATTTTCGTTTAGTTTCAAACAAAATAGCCACTCCTTTTGAAGCTGGGTCAAGGGTGACATATCTCTGCAATACCTACTGGAAAGCACAAATTAAAATATACATACAGTTGACATTTTTATAAAGGCATTGTTTTAGGGGAAAGGATATTGAATGTATGCAAATCCTCTTGGTCGGCGTGAATAGAAGTCAACCGGAATGTAGACATCTACTATCGGACCGTACCGACCAAATTCACGACGCAAATCCTCAGGCCTAAGTACCATAAAATAATAAAGTATTCATATCACTCGTTAAGGGGAACATTACCCCATGCCTAAGTTAATACCAATATTACTATCCAGAACCTGTCCAATAAAAAACATCCAAACTCATGCAGAGAAAAGGCATTACAGCACTTGACAGATATTATTACAATGGATCGTTCCTGTATGGTCAGATGAACGCACAGGATCTGGAAAAAGTGTTATTTCAGGGACCTCGGAGTCCAGAGATTAATACCTATGAAAACGAGCATTTGGTGTATGTCCACAACTGGCGTCAACTATTAAGACGCCTGGCAACGAGCCAAACTAAGCCTAAATCATTTGGACTCGATCAGACCAAACAGAGCATCCGCGTAGACAAACGCAAACAGCCGCTTGGCTTAGTTAAATAACGTTAGGTTTTAAACCCATAAACTGGCCACGGCTCGGGCGCCAGTCAAGTGACCGACTTTGGGTTAAGGAATGCTTTCCAGCTGGTCAGTTAAGCATAATAACCGTGCACAGTTATGCCCCCAAACACTGAAAAGCGGCAGACTTGCTTCCGGCGTTTTCACAACTCAATTAAGCTCGCCAAAAACTAACATTAGCTGGGTAGCCAGCAATGAAAGAAATAAGGAAAATGGCGATGATCATGATATCGAAACGTTTACCTGGATTCATCGGATATATTTCTGATGAACAGGGAGGTATTTGGAGGCCTCAGGTACCTGGCCATTATGGATCTGTAGCGCTCAGGAGTCAACAAAAAACATTCAAATAAACTTACGGTACCCAACAGAACCAAACGTGTTCATTTACAACCGTGCATGCACGGACGTTGGCAAAAAATTATGTGTACCCTCCCACCAAGGTTGGCGGCGAGATATATATGGATACGAGCATATTACTCCAGCGCCGCCATGTGTCGTGGATGATTTGCCACTCGTCTTGTCTATGTTCATACTTTTTGTTGCACTCACTTAAATGAAACGTTTTGATATTCACATGTAATTGCAGTGGTCGTAAAAATGTTGTCTTTCTTTTTGAAAAAGTGGATCAAATAATCATTTGGTCTGAATGAAATGTTAATAGTAGTCTTAACTGTACATCACTTAAAAAAAAGGATTCAAAACAGGTTCTGGACACCTCAACAGATGTATATCCCTAAAAATGACATATCAAACGGCACATTTACCGGTAAATATGGAAACGACCGTAATTCAGCATCAACTAAACCATCACGTGGCAGCCACCCAAAAATTTGGACCAAGTACATTTACATCAGCAACTAAAGCATAAACTTCAAATGATCATTTTCACAGAACCTATAGTTACTATCAGGCTATTAAAAAGAAAGAATTCGGCGTTTGTTTTAAAAAGCTATTAAAACTGATAATGCTGATCTCAGTGCCAGTATGAAACTAATATCTTAAGCATTTGAATGAATGGGTCCTGCCCCAGATCTCTTCAGTCCCCCCTCTCTAATGACCGTGGTCCAACAAATAAGGACAAAATTCAGTGAAGAAAGTCTAGTGATCTTTATTTGGTGTTGCTTCAACACACTGTAACTTTAGTAACTTTAGTAGAAAAAAGACTCAGGGTAAAATTTGCTTGTTACAGTTAGAGTACTTTGACAATCATTCAAATTACACTGTTATTTAATTGCTTGATTCGGGTCTGGATATGGTTAAGGATTATGCAGAAACTCATCCCCAAACAATCAAGCATCGTGAGCCACAAGGTGGAAGAGTAGCATAATATAACATGAATTAAGATGTCGTGATTATGTTACAATGAGATAATTAAAGGGGTGATCGTGGTGCTAAATTCCGCGTTCAGCTTAATAATTCCACTCATATATGCGGCTGCTTTTGGGTAACTTCACGTAAAATTAGTATTGAATTCAGTGCTGGTTCTGCCATAACATCTTCCTTGACAAAGATAAGTATATAAAATAGTTTACTCAACTGTTTGAATCAAGCTGTGTCGCATATATTATCTCGGGGATACATCACAAAGTGAAACACTTTGAGGCACTTACACACAAAACAAATGACATATAGGCTATTGATAGTGGAGAACACCCAAACTGCGATTTTTATTTCTTTGCACGTTGTATATGGTAATGCATAAAGGGTTAGTCTGATAGCCGCGTCCTTTATATATATAGGTATAAGGACACTACTTTGTTGCTATAAAAGAAAAGAAAAAAGAAAAGAAAACTATTAAGCAAACAGTGTGCATCTGAGTGTTCTACTGGAAAAAAACATTAGGGTTAATACCACTTTAAACAGTCTCGGTTGTAGTAAGACAGTAAGCTTGTTTACACTGCGCTAGGGGAGTATCTGAAGAGTCAGACAGACCGCAAACAATTGTCGCACAGCTTGTTGAATCACATACATCGTGTAGCCAGCTCTGCATTGCATATCGTCTTTTTCATTATATTTCACGTCATATGGTCTAATTTCAACGACTGGCTGGTTACTTTCTCTTTCGGTTGCTACAGGTAAGCTCATACCAGAGATAAACCATGTAAAGAACAACGTTAGCCAGTTAGCTCCGTGATTTAGCGAGCTAGCATGAATGCCATTTTACTACAATGGTTGTCTGCTGACCGACTTGATGAGAAACGTCCGCTTTAGCGACCAGAAGTTTAGGAGATTTTTACACTAGTCAGGAATGTTACATGACCATGGTCACATCTGTAATGGCGTTATAAACTCATGTTATATATATATTTACTCACCAAAGATAAAACAAACCCCTTATTCATGTTTCTCGAATGTCACCTACGTGTGTACTAAAACGTGCTGACGGTTTTTGAGATTTTTTGGGCTATAGAAAGGTCATGGGCAGCTACGACAATTCAGCGTCTTACTGCGTTTTATATCAGATCATTAGGCTATATCAAAGGTAGCACTTTGAACATCCTCATTTCTTTTTGGGGCCTGTTACAAATGAAAGCTACAGGTAATTCGGTATTATAGTAGACAAAGGAATAGTCAGACAAAATTTGTTGAAATTGGACAGAACCCATTTCTTATCTCAGAGATATACAATAGCTTTCTAAGCTAACCACTTCATAGATAGCATCAAAGACTGTTACTGACATACATCAGAGAGTATCGTACACACAAAAATAAGAGGCCATGTCTGGCTGTGAATTTCGGCGGAAATGTTCAGTGTTGCACGTCCTCCCAATCTTATGTAGGCTGACCTGTACGTGTGGTAACGCTTTCAATTACAGGCTATAGCCTTGAAAAAAAGAAACGATGTTTGTAGTGCAGAGGAAAGGCAAGGCAAGTAATTTGTTGCCCATCTTCCTTGAAATAGTAAAGCAGTCATTATGATCAAAAGCGTCTCAACCGAGCAGTGTTTTCAATTCAAGAATTGTTTTTTTAGGAATTGTGGTCTGTGACATTTTATGGCATGTTGTAGACCTGTTTTAGTTACATTTTCTTCCTCTGTAAGATGTGCCTGTTCAGATATCTACATTTGAATCAGTGATAAACCATGTAAGTACAAGTTTGTGCCAGAAACTGTGTGTTTTGTGTGCATACAGAGTATGAAACTCATTACACTATGCAATCTCCACATGAAGCTAGTTCACAAGTTGTGTCAACACTAGCATTGTATTTTCCTTTATTCTCAAAGGGAACTTTTTGTTGTTTGGGATTAATGGGCCCTTGCTTTGTGATTACAGAATATGCCCTCCCAGTTATACAGGTTTTTCCCTCTTTGAAAAATTGGGCAGGTGATGAAGTTTTAAGAGTGAAATCAAAGCCATAGGCCTATATGCACAGCTGTTATAGCTGCTTCCAAAAATGCGCATACTACAGCATTTTTGACCGCAAGTAGTATTGTTTCCATATCTGCTTGCTCAATCATCACTGATTAACTTTTTTTTTTTTTTTTTTCTTCGTTTGTGGTTGCTAGAGATGGAGGTGGTGTGTTTCCGTTTGCCGGGACACGGCGACAGTGCCCTGAAAAACATGAATTCCCTCCGCACACGCCAGCACTTCTGTGACATCACCATCGTCGCCAGTGGAAAGCAGACGTTTCGAGGGCACAAGGTGGTGCTGGCTGCATGCTCACCTTTCTTGAGGGACCAGTTTTTGCTAAATCCTTCCCCTGAGCTGCAGGTATGGAACCCAGCAATGTTGACCTGACCTCTGGTGCTGAGCAGCCGTAACAACAGAGTGATTCTGTCATTTGACTGAGAGAGGCTGAGCTGAAGGCGGCCACTCTGATTGGATCGACGGATGCATTCTGATAAGTTTTCAGGAAATATCTTTAACCTGGTTTATAAGACTTCAGCTCTGGGATTGTTTACGAGTTCTACGGGTACTCCTGAACCAACACTTTGGCCATAAAGTATTATATCTTTACAGTGGCTCCGTCAGGAGGAACAAGACCTACAGTGAAAGTTCATACAGTTGTTTCTGACACATTACTAAGGTGGTATGACACTTAAGTAATGTTGTGGTCTTGTTTTTACACAGACCTGAGGAATGAGATGAGTTTGAATAACGTTTTCCTGTCTCAGTGGCAGAGCGGGTTAAAGTCTTGGTAATGTCTGTAGTCTTTGTGTTGTGAATTTGCAGTATCATATACTTCATGTACTGTTGATGTGAAACTCAGAGAATAACAGCTCTCTCTCTCTGTCTGTGACTAACAGTCTCACAATGCAAGGTAAGCTTTTTGTCACTCTTGTTTTGATCAGTCTTTTTCACACTTCTTTTTTTGGCCACCAGGTGTCAGGGTTGCACAGCTCGACGGTGGTATGTGAGCTCCTTCAGTCGTGTTACACAGGGCTACTGCAGTTCAGCTCCAAAGAGATCGTGAACTATCTGACTGCTGCCAGCTACCTCCAGATGGAGCATGTGGTTGAGAAATGCAGAGGAGCTCTGAGCCAATACTTACAACCCAGGAACCCCAGTTCTCTAGAGGTGAGGCTTTGTGCCTTTTTTCTGCCCCCCCCCCCAACAACCAAGGCAAGACTGAGCCTGGGTCTGTCTGTCACACTGACAGATTCAGTGTCAGACCAGATCCTCACATATCGTGGTCGAGAGAAGTCAGATGTTGTGTGAAGCCTGTTAGAGAAAAAGGAGCATCCAAGTGTTAAAAAATACAGAGTTCTTAGCTGTTACAGTTTTTTTTTTTCCATAGGATTTATGATTACAGCCCTTCTTCCTCGTCACTGCTGTGTCCCCATTGCTCCCTCTCTTTCATTATTATTATTTAAGAACGTTTTTTTCCTGATTTTCCCTCACCTCTGAGTCTAGACTGTAAAGACAGAGGACTCCCACGCCATGCCTGTGATAGTAAGTGGCAGTGCCTATTCTCTGCATTCTATGTCGCCCCCTGCTGACCAGTCACCCTCACTGCAGCCTCACTGCCCGGGAGAGGAGTCCCACCCTGCTGGGGATAATCACACAGACGTACAGCACAGAGACACTGACGATGTTTCAGAGCGACGGGTAAATATCTGCATACACTCAGGGCACAGACTTATTGTCCATAACTGATTCAAGATTCAAGAACTTCATTGTCATTGTGCAAGCACAACGAAATTGCAGTCGTGCCATCCTCAACCGGTGCATTTATATTAAGACTCATATTTACAAAAAAAAAGTAAGAAATATGAAAAATACAAACATCAGCAATAAAATATCAACGATAAAAAAAAATACAGAATCTAAGCAATATAAGTGCAAAAATAAACAATGTAGAGTATAAAACAGTTATCGATAAATGCAACTATCGAGGATGTTATTCAGTTTTGCAAAGAGTTATTGGATTTGAACTTTGGGGTGGAGCAGTGACTTTATGTGTACTTCCAATGGTTCCTTGTTATGTGTTACCAAACACTCTACTGAATATTTAAGGAAGGACACAGAAAGGGTTGAATGAATGGTAGATTGTGTAGATGTGGAGCTTTGCTGAACTCAGCATTGACCTTTATGTATAACTAAATTATCTTAAACTCTATACAAGAATTGTGATCTTTTTTTTTAGGTGAGAGCATCTGATCCCTCCGGGAGTTTTCAGACGGAGGAAAGGAACGATTATGAGGTCTATCAGGTGTGCGTCGGAGATGATGACCAAAACCAAGAGGAAAAACACAACATTGCAGGAGAGGAGGAGGCCGTGGTGGTGTTAGATGACCACTGCCAGGAGACGGACACGGGAGAGCAGGGGCAGGGCATAGACCAAGGAAGCTCGTCCATGGACGCTGCCCAGCGACACGGAGCAGAGAGGGAGGGGCTCCGTACGTGGAGACGCCGCTTGGTCGAGCCCAGAGGGGGTAGAGGGAGGGGCTTCAAATACAGAAAACGCGGCTTGTTACGCGAGAGGAGGCAGCTGAACATGGGCTACCAGGAGGCTTGGCGCTTTCCGACGGCGGGGGAGATGATGGGTAACTTTGGGGTGGACTTTGGTGCCGGCTACCTGTCCGGCCAGTCACACACAGACAGCTCCCTCCAAGAGGAGGGCAGACCCGGGGAGAGCCAAGGGGAAGGGGAGCCCGTTCCTGAGGAGGCTCAAGCTCACTTCAGCCTGGACGCTTCCAGCGGCGAAGATGGGGTGAGGATGATGGCGGTGCCGGCCGGAGAAGAGGAGGGCGGGGGGGACGATTCGGTGGCGGTGGTCGGCTCCACCTCCTGCGCCACGGGCTCCGTGGCGTGCGAACACTGCGGCCTGGCGTTTTCCTCCGCCCAGGCCTTGGCGTTACACTCGCGCGCCACTCACCTGCTCTACGTGTGCCCGTGCTGCGGCAAGCACTTCAGCCACGCCAGCAACCTCAACCGCCACATGAGCGTCCACCGCGGCGCCAAAGCCCACCGCTGCCCGCTGTGCCACAAGACCTTCACGCAGAAATCGACGCTGTGCGACCACATGAACCTGCACAGCGGAGAGAGGCCGCACAGGTGCTCCTACTGCCACGTACGCTTCGCGCACAAACCCGCTCTGCGCCGCCACCTGAAGGAGCAACACGGGAAGACAACAGCACAGAACTGCCTGGAGGCGCTGAAAGAGAGCGAGGCGTCCGCCGGAGGGGGCGGACTGTGAAAACACGGGGTCGCGTTATTGTATTGGCTGGTACTGATGAACAGCTGGATGAAGACTTTATAATATATCCGTGCCTCTTTGCAGATTGTGTGGTCATGTAAACAGGACGTTATGAAGACTGCAGTGAAAAAGGGCCAAACAATGGACATGGTCTTGATCAGGGCTATGACGGTGTGTGGAGCGCCTCATTTGTGTGGGGGAAATCCCATTGGCTGATAAATAAATCAGTTAATGACAATGACAGTGTGTAGAAACTTCATTCATCAGCTGTTTGAGCTTATTTTGACAGTAGCCTAAATTGAAATAGTGCATCATGTTTGGCTGTACAATCTGGAGAGACTTTGCGAATGGTAAGAAATAGAGGTGTAATGGTTTCGTACCGGAACCTAAAACCGCGGTTTGACGCGCAGTTCGTGTGTAGTGAACCATGAATTTTTTTTCACGTCAGCTCATGTAAATGAAGTTTTTTTTTCCTCGAAGGCGATGCCAAATCACGAGGAGTACACATTCCTAGAATAAGAGAGCATTCCGCACTGTTTGTGCTGTGATCATGAAGAATAACGGCAATCATGATTTGAGGCCGGTACGCCTCTCCTCTTTCTTTTCATTTTTCACTGTGAGAAAAAAACATGCACCGTACTTGTTATGCGGTGCGCGTGAGCTTTACAGCGGCTTTAGTGACAGTGTCGACCAAACAATCATTTTGAACAATAACAAAAAACAAGGTGGTACTGACTAGAAATACGCTACAATGGAAAATATGAATCCACATAAACGAATAAAGTTCATCTAATCTCTAGGATTCTCTAGGCGTGAACTTGTCTTTCTCATATCGAAGTGGCCGCTCGTTGATCGAGAACGGTCAAAGCAGTCGGACGTCATTGTGCAGTGGTTCAGTGTTAAGTTCCAGTGATCCCCCTGCCTCATCTAACCATCTAACCCAGGGGTGGGCAAATCCAGTCCTGGAGGGCCGGTGTCCTGCCGGTTTTTGTTTTCACCTCTTAGCTACCTGTTGATTTTCACTGTGAAAACAGGTGTGCATGCTCTTCAGCCAATCAGAGACTGTATTTAGTTGGTCGACAAGAAAAACAGCAGGACCATGGCCCTCCAGGACTGGATTTGCCCACCCCTGATCTAACCAGTACTCCGGTTTCCCTGTCAATTACGGCAACGGAAAATGTACAGGTCATGTTCTTGATTAAGTACCTGAAAAGATGCTTGAAAGATGACTACTTTCACTGCGTGTCATAGAGAAGAGCCAAAACACTGTTGCTCGAGTTTAGTTTCTTACACTCATTTTCTAAAAGATAAACCTTAAACTGAAAGGTATTGAAGATTAGTTTCTTTGGTTCACATTTTGAGGAACTTTGTCGTTGTTTGTATTAAATTTGTCCTTTTGTGTTAAATTTATATATGCTTAAATTAAAAAGAAAGAAAACCTAAGATCTCTGTTGGTTCAGTTTTCTTTCAGGCCAAACTGTGATACAAACCGGACCATGAGTAGGGTGAACTGTTACAGCTCTAGTAATAAAATGAAAAAGAATGAACATTTCACCACACAGAACCTGCTATGTATTATCATGGAATTCCACTTGTTCATTTGGTTTGAATTGACAGCCTGTCGACAGTCCTAATCTAATATAACATTAAGCTAAACTAGCTCACATAACAGCTTTTGCCTTTTGTTTTTACATTTTATCTGGTTCGTTTGACAAATCAGGGACAACAGAAAACACCCAGCATGATTTAAATATAACAAAACAGTCTGGTATATGACTATCGTGGTTAGGCAGTTTGGAGCTAATTGCCTTGCTCAAGGGCATAGCAGCGGGGATCAAAGCGGGAGGACAGACATTAGATTCTACAGTTCTTTGGACTTAAGCATTTTTGATAGCCTACTGCTGTTTGGACCAGTAATCTTCTGGTTTCTGTTAGAGAACCCTAAACCACTAAGAGATATTTATCTATTTATTTAGTGTTGAGTATAGTTATAAATGTGAAGAGGCCAGGGAATTACTGTGTTTGTGTCGCATACACTGTCCCTCTGTTGATCCTTTCTCTGTAATAGTGTAGTATTGGGTGACGATATCAGTTGCATTTGTTTAGACTGGCAGTGCAATTCTGTGGATGTCACAGTAAGCGTCTTTGTCAAATGTCTGTCTGTTTGCCTATGTGTAATTCAAGCACACAATCAGTCTTCCAGATGGAAAATTATATTGACAACATTTATTGAGTGTCACAAAAAAAAAAACAAAGCACATATGAACTGACGAGCAAAGCTGTACAAAACCGTCTCTGCTCAAGCACTCTCAACGTAACTCCAGATTACTAAGAGAATGAAACCAAGAGAACCGACTGATGCTCTGCTCACTACTTGACAAAATATTCAGTGATTGGAACCCGGTATTTGGTGTTTGAATTTTCCATCCCGTACACTGTCAAAAAAAAAACGAACCAATAGAAATCGAAATGCTCAGAATGTTTTTTTCCCCCCCATGCCAAGCCTTTGAGTGAACTCTCAGAGGAAGTCCTCGTAGACGACCTGGTTTCGTTTGTCTCTGTAGGAGCCCTTGGCACTGTTCTGAACAGCTGTGGAGAGGAAAAAAAAAGGGGGGATGGGGTAGAGATGGAAAGAAAGGGAGAGAGAGAGAGAGATAGGGGGAAGGAGAGTGAGAGATAGAGAGAGAGAGAGAGAGAGAGAGACAGGGGAGGGTTAATCGGGGATAAAGGCCTGGTTTGTTTTGACAGTCGTTGAATTTGACACATTGCTATTTACCCAGAGAGGCCCAGACAGATTTGCCTGTGGCTGCCTCCAGCATGGGCTGCTTTCTGGCAATGCTCACTTTGATGTTCTTCACATCACCCACTGTGGTGCCGTTCAGCTGAGTGAGAGAGAGAGAGAGAGAGAGAGAGAGAAAATTTAGTTTGTCGGTAAGGACACTTAAGATTGCGTCCAAGTCTCATCACAGAATCTATGCATATGTTGGCAGAGAAGCTCAGTAAGTTTTGACTGCCAGAAGACCCGAGGTGACTTCAGCAGTTAGCTATGTAAACTAGAGATGACGCAGAGACTACAATCTCAGAACAATATTATTGCGAATGTATGGAGGCGTTCTAACATAATAATTAAGACAGAAAAGACTCGAGTTTATTTAGGCTTTCAGTCAGAGAGTGTAATGAGAGAAGCTTAGATGGACGGCGATGAATGAAACAAAAGAGGAAAGAAGGGCATCAAACCTCTGCTACAGCCTGATCTGCTGACTCCATCTTCTCAAAGGTGATGAAGGCACAGCTAGAGGGATAAAAAACCATCAAAGAATGAGATCCAGAATGGAGATTTATCAGAGAGAGAACAACTGATACATTTGATTAGTTTTGTCATCCAGCCACAAGGCTTGCCTCTCTCTCTCTCACACACACATACACGCACACAGAAAGAGAGAGAGATGCCAGAGGGTTAGAGGAGATTCTGTGGAAGAAAATAAGGGGATAAGATAAAGCAGAGATCTAACATAGAGGATAAAACAAATACACGTATCTTGCTTCATCCAATCACAAGACTAGAACATTCTCTCTCTCTCACACAAATATGTTTTGAACCCAGAAGATCAGAAGCAGAGAGAGGGGAATACTAACAGTTCGGCTTTATCCTCAGCTCAAAAAAAAAAAAAGAAAGAAATGTAGTCTGACTTTTTTTTCTCTCGTTCTGAGGTGAGGATCGTGTCATACTTGCGCGGTGCGTCCATGGACAGGTCAATGATGTTCCCGTGTTGAATGAAGGCTGAACGCAGACTGTCCTCCACTAGGCCCGTACCATACACATACACAGTATTCCCCTTTCGTACACCTCGACGCTCAGGGTACGAATCTGATCCTAACAGACAAAAGGAGGAGAGGTGTTCAATTTCTCTATGTCTATCTGTGACGTCTCTGTCCGAGAATGTCCTGTGGAGTACGACTAACTTTTTTACACAGAATATCTGGTTAAAATAAAGACTGCAATGAAGCTTTGCCCTCCAAATCAACCCATATTAACTCAGTGCTGTTAAATGTTTAAAGGCCCAAAAGGATGAAAAATCAGTCGAAAGAAACAACAAAAGAAGATACTCACGTCTGAAAGGTCCATCCCTTTCTCTGTCTCTGTCTCTTTCCCTGTCTCGATCACGCTCTCTGTCTCTGCTCCTGTCTCTGTCGCGTTCACGGTCTCGATCTCGACCGTATTCACGGTCCCTTTCCCTTTCCCTGTCGCGGTCACGCTCACGGTCTCGCTCCCTGTCTCTCTCTCGGTCCATGTCATGTTCACGATCCATGTCGCGGCCGGACGACATTCCGCCCTCCTCATCGTCACGGGAACGGTCTCCCGAGCTCACAAAACTGTGGTTAAGACGGAGACATAATAAATGAAGAAATACAGCCAGATGAACTGATCTTTTGGCCATCTTTAGTTATGTTACACATATATGACCAATTAGCAGTTTGAACTTACCTTTCATACAATGATTTTCTGTGGGTTCGTCTGCCAGACTAAAAAAAAAAAAAAAGATGCAAGGACAAATAGGTCAGCTTATAGAGCACTTCTCACACCCCAGCGTGACAGTACAAATTCCCTTATTGTTTCACAGACATGCTTTATAGCCAGTAGGTGATTTGTTATTTTTTAACAGGGGGGATGGCCAATAGTCACTGACACTACTCTATAAAGTATATAGGGGGATGGCAGGTTAACAAGGAGGATGCATTTTGGTCGTTTTGCTGGCAAGAGGGATGGCACCCTCCCCCCCTCATCCCCCTACAAATCACCTATTGTTTATAGCTCTAGTAGTAATCTGTCTATGTTGTCTCTGTATATCAACCTCAGGAGGTTCCTCGTCTGTGGAGACACTTCTCTGGAAGGGCAGGAATGCAGGAACTGGACCTTTCTCTGGGTCCTAGGGAGTAAAGGAGGACAGATATACTGTTATAAACTTGGATAAAATATGCATTTCCTACAGTCTTTTTGCCTCTCTGGGAAGTCAGTTTGGATAAAAGCATATGCTAAATGAATAAATGTAAGTATCAATGTCAGTGTCAGTGTAAATGAATCCTCACGACTGTTTTTTTTTTTTTTTGCATCTTTATCAGTGTGCTGACTACAAGTACTCCCTACCTCTCAAACTGTGTCATTATTATTGAAATGCAGTAAATCCAGTAATATCTGAGAAGTGGTGGTCTTAGAGGGGTGATTCCTTCTTACCTTTAGTTTTCCCTCAAGTGTTCTGGAGCGCTTGAATCCAGAGTTCTTGTTCTCTGACTTGATGGCACTGATGGCTCCAGATTTAATCAGCATCTTAGCCTGTTCTGTAGCTGTTGCAGTGTCCACTACAGGCTGGTCAGATAATGCTGTGAGACAGAGATGTGTTAAAGAGAACATAATGAGGAGAGAGAGGGCAAGTGTAGAGATGAGCACAAACACAACTGGAAAGAGAGGCAGATGGAACAGGAGTATAATGTAAAAGTAGTCAGAGACATAGGATGTTGTGACAATACTCATTCAAGCTTAAAACACATTTGTATGTTCATGTTTGTGGTAGAATTCAAAAGTTCATTTAAGCCCAATTTAAGTCCATGTGCCAAAAGTAACTTACTGCGTTTCAGCCCAGCCTGACTCGTTTGACTGGTGGAGCTTTGTTTTTTGAGAGCCACCAGGGCTTTTTTCTGGAAGGTGGACACATGGAAAGAATAAATACACACCATAAAAATGGAAAAAAGGTGGACATGAGAAAAATAAATGATTTCAGTAAGAATGTAAACTTGTGAGAGAAACTGACAGATGAGCCAAATGAGCAAAAGTTACACGAGGATGAGGTAGGATGAGATAACTGGAATGCAGACATTTATAATTACGCATTAATGCCATTCGTTTCAAAACAAACATGTGTCTGCACATGTGTGGCTAGTGTTCTCTGTTAGCAACCTTTTTCTTCAGTTTAGCATATTTCTTCTGCAATGACTCCTCCTCCTCTGTCAGTGAGCTTGGAAACACCACCATTTCGATCAGACTGTGAGTGAAATGGAAACAACTGCCGTGTTATGGAGAATACGTTAAATTGATGTACTACAAATATGATTGATTACGGTCGTTCCTATTGTCATATTGCCTACATCTAATGCGTATATCTAAGAAAAAATACTACCACCAAACGATAGAAAACTGCATATTTCCAAATTAGATTCAAACTGCTCTTTTTAACAAAACTAATACAATTCTGGTTATTCACTAATGAAGTTGAATTCAAAATCAGTCACAGACGAGGAGCTGTTTGCTAGCACAGAATTAAACAGTCAACCTACAGCTTCCTTCTAATGTTGACTACTTCTTCGTGGAAACCCTCTGAATATTCAATATAACATTTCTTGCATTTATTCTTACTTATTGCTCCGAGAAGTTGTTCTAAAGCAGCTCCTCTACAGTCCGAGCTTCGTGTGGCGCATATATATGACGTAATCTGTTTTGTTTGATGGAAAGACGGATACAGAGGCAAAGAGCAAAACTGGAAATCTTTAACATCTCATGTACAGCTCAGTGAACCAATTAACGTTTAAATTTGACAGTCAGCGTTTTCAACTGAGTTCATTTTGCGTTTCAGAACGATCGCTTTTATATCAAATACTACTCCCACCCCCCAACTTCCGCCTCGTAAACTTCGCAACGTCCGGACCAAGCAATTCTGCAACTTTACTGAATGAGTAAGGAGAGAGGAGCAGAGGGATGGATAAAATAGGTAAGGAACACAGATAGAAAAATAGAACAAATGGTATTGCATATGAAAAATAAGTCATGAAGTTATTTGGCCGGTGTTGTAGATACCTTATAATTTAAGCAGTCTGATAGCTTGGTTAGCTGGTTACGTGGCTAACATGACAGCTTGCCATTTTTACTGTGCTACGGATATTTGCACTAAATTGCAGGGGGACTACATGTACTCACAATAGGAATGTAGACAATTTTAAATCGCGTGAAAAGGTGTGCGTAAAATCTGTCTGCGCGTTATTTTTGAATAATAGAGTCATAGTTCAGTTGTCTCAGCTTTAGATATATGAGTTTGGTACCCCCCCTCCCAGTCTCTGTGTTGTTTCATAGATTTGCCCCCTTTGGGTCCTGATGACTTGCCACTCTCCCTGCTGGAGATGGGCTGCTCAGGCAGGTTTGAGCTGATTACTCACCCGCTGCCTAGCAACAGACCTCTGCCTCCACAGAGCACAGTAAGTTACAGAAGGCTCATTATGAATATGTACAAAACTACCACTTTGTATGTTTTTTTTTTCTCGTTTGTTTGTTCACTTCATTACATTTCTTGCTCTTTCCCATTCAGCTACCTCATGGACTGCCTCCCACCAGCCTTGACTTGGTGACAGAAGTAGAGAAATGTTTTCTGCGTGACCCTGCGTGGCTACCCATACATGACACAGATGATGCCTTCCAGAAATTTCTTAAGTATGAGTGCTGTCACACACTCTTCAAGAGCCATACAAGTATAGGAACACGGTGCTTATTATGAAGATTCACCTACACAGAGCCCAGTATATTTCAGTATTTAGGCTTGTATTCTATGTTTTCTTATTTAGTTGTGATTATTCAGAAGTGATGTCATCAGTAGGTCTACTGTCACACTAAATCAATCCTATTTTTCCTTGAAGCTCCTCTGACACAGTGTCGAAGTGTTTGTCTGTCTGTCTATCTTTTATAACTGTTTTTTTTTTTAAACAGGCTCTCTAAAAGAGAGAAAGAGGTAGATTCTTTGTTGCACTGTCCCACAACTCCACTACACTCTGGTCTCTCTGTGGTGAGAGATCCAACCACAGGGATGCTACTGGACTTTACTGAGGTAGATCGAAACCACATCTTCAACATTAACCATGTCAATTAAGTCAAATCTCCTAATTGCACTACTCACACTTATTTTTCTCTGCCTAAGGTCTTACTGGAGCACACAGGGTTGTCAGCTAAGAATTCACTCTCGTTACAAAGAGCCCCTGGCCCTCCATCTGAAAGTCTTAGAGGAAGTAACACAAACTACCCTTTCCTGCCTGGTACTGGTCACATCTTTTCTTGTCATCAGTCTTTAGGAGTCTGTTTTGCCACATAAAGGTTTATGCTGCATACCACACCTCACTCTATTTCTCTGTCATTCTCTCTTTGCTTGTCCTTCTCTCTCTTTCCCTTTTTCTCAGGTGGTATGGAAGAACTGACGTTGGAACACATAAAGAAGAAGTCAGATTTGGAGGAGGACATTGACTTTGAGAATGGTTTGTGTCCATATTTCTCCAGTTGTTTCTGCGCTGCTAAGGAGTTCTTCCTCGCTCTGAAAATGTTCTAGAGAAAACGCCTATGTAATCTTGTATCACATTCTCTCTTTCACAGATTTGTTCACAGTGCCCCCAGGTCTGAAGTCTGGCATGGATTTCAGTGATAAAGGTTTGATTCTGAGTCTGTTGTATACAGTAATACCATCTTCAGTTTCATGGTTTATTTTCCTGGGCACTAAAAACTATGTTCTTTTTTCAAAATTGAAAGACACCAAAACTACAAAGGGTGAGGTTAACCTGCTCTCACTCCTGTCTGCTTTTGATGACGTTATCGATGCGTTGCCTGAGAGCGAGGAGAAGGAGAAAAACACAGAGAAGGGCGAGAAACCTAAACTTCCCAGGACCAATAGCCTGGAAGACCTTGGCATTAAGGTACCAAAAAAAATCCTCAAAGGGGCAGTTTTCCTACAGTGCAATATATCTATATTTAGGTCTATACCAATATTTGTATTCATGCCCAGATCTATATCTATGCCCATATCTATGTCTCTATCTATATATTTATATTTATATATTTATATCTATATTTATATCTATGCCCATATCTATGTCTCTATCTATATTTATATTTATATATTTATATCTATGCCCATATCTATGTCTCTATCTATATTTATATTTATATTTATATATTTATATCTATATTTATATCTATGTTATCTATGTCCATATCTATGTCTCTATCTATATTTATATTTATATATTTATATCTATGCCCACATCTATGTCTCTATCTATGTTTATATTTATATTTATATATTTATATCTATATTTATATCTATGCCCATATCTATATCTCTATTTGTATTTATATTTATATATCTATATCTATATCTGTCTAAACAGATCAACTCTTTTGAAATGTTGTATGTATAATATGTTGCTTGCATTAATCTTCCTCATGTGATGGTTGTTGTTTGGTTTCATATTCTTCTTTCCTAGGACCCTGTGCCTTCCTCCACCCCATCTGCTGGTACAACAAGAGATAAGACAGATGCAGGGATTAAAAAAGAAGAAAAAGGGGAAGAGGGAGAGAAGAAGAGATGGGCTGTGCCCGTGAACATCACTTCACCCTGCGATGATTTCTACAAGCGCATTCCTGATCCTGCCTTCAAGGTATCCCAATAACCAACCCCCCCCCCCCCCCCCCCCCCCCCCCCCCCCATAGCCAGCGATGAGGTCGCCGAGGTCTGGACCTCGGTCGTTTTTTTCCCGGCTCTCGGGCTGACATTTTGCATTACATGTGTGTGTGAATGAACATGATTTTGTTTTGTGAACAATCGTTATAAATCCCCCTGCTGACGCAACTATTAGGCTAACGTCAGAGCATAGCCTAGGCAGAACGGCCAACAAGTCTGAACGAATTCTCTGTAGGTCATATGGTCATATCAAGTTTTCTGTCGTATCGGCCAAATCAGACTTATTTCAGCCAATTAGAGTTTATTCCTCGGTGATAAGCGACCATGTTTCTGTCATACCTGTCAGTCGGAGGGATAAGAACAACGGGAGCCTACCAGCAGTGCATGAGTATCCTCTTTTTTGAAAACCAAAATATGCTCACCCTAGATTAGTGTTACATATTTACCACGTTCACATCTGTTGAACCGGTCCGTTCACTACCTGTGGGACAGCAGCGCTTCCAAATGACATTCTGTATCAGCTAAATGTTATTGAGATAGCATTTTAACTGAAACTTCGCACTCACAGGATTTTAATAGGCCTATGTGTGACAAAAATAATGATGTAGATGAATAATCATAGGCAGTCAAATTATGTTGTAGGTACTTATTTTATTTGCTTATTTATTTTAGAAAATACTTAAGATAAACTTTTTCCCCCCAGAATATTTTCAACTATTTGTTCTTAAAGTCGATTTGCTGTTCATAGGTTACATTATGATTCACATGCATTAAAAATTCACCAGAATGCAGGAAATTACGTGTCTGAAACTCAAATTTTCCTGTGGGGAAAAAAAAAAGTACGAATGTAAAGCTTTAAATTAAACCCGCTCTACTTATACCTCTGGACCTCAGTCAAAATTTTGCCCTGGCTACAGCCCTAACAATAACCTAGCCTGAACCCAGATCAGTTTTCAAAAACCCAAGAAACCCAGCCGAAGCCTTCTCAAGTTGGCCTCGAAACTGAACTGAGAAGTCGAACTTCAGTACCACAGTGTGAATTGTTCCATGGCCTTTTAATGTAATAATACGTGAAGTAGAAATATTTTTAATAATACTATACTCACTGTGGTGTTTATTCAGTGTGGCTTCAATAGTCATCTGTCCTATACTGCACACATGAATGGGTTTTTTCTTTCATGTCTCTCTCTCTCTCTCTCTTTCTCCTCTTCAGTATCCGTTTGAGTTGGACGTGTTCCAGAAACAGGCTGTGTTGAGGCTGGAGGCCCATGACTCCGTGTTTGTCGCGGCTCACACTTCGGCTGGCAAAACCGTGGTGGCTGAGTATGCCATTGCCCTCTCCAAAAAACACATGACCAGGTGTGTTTGTCTGCGGGTTTCGCACTGTATGTCTCCGTGTTTGTTTTAAACCAAGCCTATCTCGTCCGGTGTAACAGAAGCTCTCGTAAACCTCTCTGCTGATAGGACCATCTACACGTCACCCATTAAGGCGCTGTCCAATCAGAAGTTTCGAGATTTTAAGAACACGTTTGGAGATGTGGGTCTGCTGACTGGAGACGTGCAGCTGAATCCAGAGGCTTCCTGTCTGATTATGACCACGGAGATATTGAGGTCGTTACATATTTATATATATACGCTTTACCCGCCCAGACACACATTTAGACATTTAAATGTGTGATTCACACAAGGTTCTGAAAATGTGATAAAACACAACATTTTTAATATCTCCTTCTTCCCTTCATTCATGCTTTCCGTGTTCGGTCCTCTGTCACAGGTCAATGCTGTATAACGGTTCTGAGGTCATTAGAGACTTGGAGTGGGTGATCTTCGACGAAGTTCATTACATCAACGATGCAGAGGTGACACATTTCTACAAGTCACACTCTATTGTTCATGAATGCATAGTTCATTCTCTTTTAATTATCAAAATACAGGGATCCTGAAGTCATTAAAACCATTAAAAAGTCTGGGAGTGTTAAAATGAAATTCGGGGGCCTGTGATGATTTTGGACAATAATTATGTCCAAAGGGTTTTGGAAGAGTCATGGAAATGCATCTAATTATCTTTTTATATTAATTTTCACTTATTAACTCATTTGGCAAAAGTCAGAGTTGATATTTTTTAAAGTATGGATTTTGTAACCATACACTAAAACAAACTACCGTATATAAATAAGTGAAACTCCTGTTCAGTGCCTATAAAAAAGGTTCAACTCAAATGTTTCTGTTAATTTACATAACTGACTGTTACATCACAGCTCTCAACTGTTCCACATTTTGAACTGAAAATGCTCATGAAAATGAACACATTTCTTGCAAAAGTCTTGAGATTTAAACTATCCAAGCTTATACTGACAATAACATTATTGCCTCTCTCTCTGTCTCTCTCTCTCTCTGTCTCTCTCTCTCTCTCTCTCTCTCTCAGAGGGGAGTGGTATGGGAGGAAGTGTTGATTATGTTGCCAGAGCACGTTAGCATCATCTTGCTGAGTGCCACTGTGCCGAATGCATTAGAGTTCAGTGAGTGGATTGGGTATGTGTTTACTCTCCGGAGCCTCTGTATCCTCACCTGGCCGCACTGAAGGCTGCTCTGTCAGTAACAGCCAGTGCAAACTCACTTTGCCTCCTTCTTTACCCTGAGTTTGAGGACGTTGTTTTGGTTTTGAACGGCAGGCTCTTCTCTGTTTCCTCAGACGCATTAAAAAAAGGCACATCTATGTGATCAGCACTGTTAAAAGGCCTGTCCCTC
>NC_044506.1:9516950-9519450 GCF_902362185.1 Chanos chanos | reverse complement strand
CTCTGTGGATGTGTGTGTGTGTGTGTGTTTGTGTTTGTGTTTGTTTTTGTGTGTGTGTTCGCAGCTGTACACCTGTCTACATAAATAATTTTGTTTCTGTTATTTGTTGCATGTGTGTTGCGTTGTTGTCTTTTTATCTCCTGTGTTTTGAGCTAAAACCTGCTTTCTGAATTCCTTTGAGAGGAAAACAGTGACTTATATTAGTATATATGTAAATGTATACGTGTATATGTATATGAGTACATATAACACATTGGTTGAAATGCTTGTTTAGATAAACATCTAAGATACATTAAAGTCTCTCTCTCTATTTACATGTATTTTCTATTCTCTCTCCCTCTCCCTCTCTATCTCCCTCTTTCTCTCTTGTTTGTGTGTGTGTGTGTGTGTGTGTGTGTGTGTGCGTGTGTGCATGCGAATGTGTCTGTCTGTCTGAAGGTGAGTACATTCAGATGGCTGGGAGGGCTGGGAGGAGAGGTCTGGATGCTACAGGCACTGTCATCATCCTTTGTAAGACTGGCGTTCATGAGATGGCTGATTTACACGCCATGATGCTGGTCAGTACACTGCTGTCATACCCACCCCTCACATCTCACAGACACAGCCGTGTCAATGCACTGTATATTTTCTCTACCACACTATAGCCCAGTGGATTCCACCCACAGTGATTTCATCTCTCAATCTTGCAATGTAATGACATAGGCTTCTCCATATGCACTCTATCTATCAGTCAGTGATTCACTGCTGTGACTGAAATGATGAGCACATACACACACACACACACACACACACACGTATTTAGATGGAAGTTTCCAAATACTTATTTCTTTTCTGGGTTGGAGTGTAAGTCAGCATTGACCCAAATCTGATGATTGGCAACACTCCAAATGAATATAGATCTACTAAACATTTTGGCTTGGGCTGTCTGATTTTTCCAATTCTGTTTATCATGCGGCAGCCAAAAGGCGGAGGGTCTGAATCGGAGCGGGAGCGCCAAGCGTAAAAAGTTCGTTTCAGATGTTAGAACTGGAACATTAGGGTTTTCTCAGTGAATCTGGCCACTGGTTGCGCGATATTTTTGAGGTATCTACAGTTTTGTTCCATGTTTTACCCCGTTGTGTTTTATCTCAATAGCTGTTACCACCGCGCCGTTCCTCTATTGTGTGATTCTGTCATTCTCGGCTTTTGCTTTCACGCTGGTTTCACGTAGAGAGTTTCCTGAGCCTAGACCAGGTGGCCAGGCAGTGGTGTGTGAACCGCACCTTACCAGGCTGTCTAATGAGGCGTGACACTAAACCGTCGACGGTCTCGATTTTGTTTTTGTATTTTATGCCCGGAGTCCTTTCCTCATAGCTTTTAAATGAGCTCGTGATTCTCATTCTCCTGTATGTGAAGAGAGGTTAAAAATAGACCCTGCTTCATTAGAGCGCTGCTCTGCTCTGACTGTCTGTTCTCTGACCACTCTGTGTTTTCCATCACAGTTAGTCCTTAAACACAGTCAAGTTCTCTTCCATTTATTTTGGCCCTTTCTCTCTTTCTGCCTGCCTGTTCGTCCCGGCGAAGAGCCACGCGCATTGAATTACATTACGAGCGCCGCGTATAATTTCGCATCTATTGTTTTATTATAATCTTTGGCTGAATTGCAGTTTAATCATTTCTCTGATGTACATGCGAATGACCTTTAAACACTAACAGATCCCCAGTCCTAGCCTAATCACTTCTACATTCACTCCTATTTAAACAGGAACTCGACGCAGTGTACTAGACAGTCCATATCAATGGTTCCGTTTCTTATTCTGGGAAGCCATCAGCTCTGTGTCGCTGTGACTGCTGCTCCATAGCAACAGCAGCGCCGGCGTAGCGAGCGTAATTACACTCGGTGGGATTGTTTTGAAGGGGGGGGGTGAGGGCGGGGGGAGCTGAGACCGCTGGTGAGAGCTGCAGTCAATTTAAAAGGCCATTTTTAACCCTAATTATGATGGAGGCGCGCTAATGGGTCTGACGTCACATGACCTCTTTATGTGTTTTGCTCGTTGATGCTGATCTAGGTCATGTTGACAGCCCTGGGTGCCCCTACCCTTTTTTTTTTTTTTTTCCTTAACTTGTTTTCTTGCCAGTAGGAAATGTCTCTAACCGCAATCGGTCAATAGCTATAGCGTCCCATAGAGCTAATCACTCAGCAGTGTCTCTCTGATTCTAATGGGACACACACCAGGATAACAACTTAAATACATTGGAGAAGCTCGGACTGTCTCCTCATTTAGGAGATATTTGAAGTGCTAATGACATGTTGTATAACCCCATTGGCGTGTGTGTGCATGTAGGCTTTCTAGCGCTTGCTTTGTATTGACAGGGCAAGCCCACAGTGCTGCAGTCTCAGTTTAGACTGACGTACACTATGATCCTAAACCTGCTACGTGTAGAAGCCCTCAGAGTCACAGACATGATGAGGAGGAGCTTCTCTGAGAGCCACAGAGATACTCAGGTAAGTGAACTACAT